>NW_026867181.1:0-52373 GCF_026571515.1 Ruditapes philippinarum | reverse complement strand
AAAATTTATAACAAAAAGGGGTTAAACACTAAAAACATGAGGGTAAATGTTTAGAAATTTGAGAATTTTTTGGCCTTATTTAGCAACTTGTGGGGTCTACAAAAATAAAACGAGAAAAAAAAAAAAGGGCTGAATTTGCCATTTTTTTTGGGCAAAAAATTATATCTTTTTTTGGCCCCTTTTGCTTTTTTAAAAGCAAAATCAAATTATTTTCAGATTGGCGGGGCCTTTTAATTTTATATCATTTTTTTCGGGCCCGGGGGGGCCCCGAAAAGGTGTTTAAAAGATTTTTGGCACCTTTTTTAAAGAAAAGGCCCCCAATCGTGTAATTGAACGTGGAAAGGGCTTTTTTTTTAAAGGTTGGACAACGTAAAAATTTTTAAATTAAATTTGTTTTTTAAAAAAACCCCCAAAAACTGGGGGATGGAAAAAAAAAATTTTATCCGAAATACTTTTTTTCCCCTTTAAAGGGCCCAAAAAATTGAAAACCCTAAAAAAAAGACAAATATTTGGGCCCCGGGTTTATGTTTTATTTTTATTTAGACAACAAAAAAAAGAGCGCAAATTTGGGTTTTTGCGAAACCCCCTTAAAATCAAACCTAAAAAAATGATCTTTTTGCAAATACTGGAGTCACCAAATGAGTATGATTGGGTTTTTTAATTAAATTTTTTATTTAATTTGGCTTCGTTTAGTATTTGTTTCAGTTTCCCTTTTTTTTACCGCTACTGGTCATGGCTTTACCGAGATCCTGTGGACAGCTGGAGCTGGGATTTCTTTAAAAAGAATGTTGCATAAATATTGAGAATTTCTTATCGTTTTTTTAATTTCAACAAAAATTGAGAAAATTTAAATTATTTTACTCTTAATTTATGTTTTCCTTTCAATGAAAATAGTATTTACCAAAAAATGAAGGAATAAATGAATAATAAATAAATAAATATAATTATAAATAAATAAATGAAAATTAAAAAAAAATTTAATAAATAAATAAATACAAATTAAATAAATCAAAATAGATAGATTAAAATATAGATAAAATAAATAAAATAACAAAAGAATGATAAAAAAAAAAAAATTTTAACCAATTCAAAGGGAATAAATTATTAAAAAAAAGAAAATTTCAAACAAAAAAAAATATTTTTTTTCTCTTAAAACATTATTCTTCATCATTATATTTAAGTTATTTCACTTCAATCCTTTTTGACGTGGTTATTTTATTCGGCTTGAATGTTCGGCCCTTTGAAAATAAGGTCAACTGAACAAAACTAAGACAATTTTTTGGTTATTGATGATTTTCTTTTTTGGCCACGAAAGAGCTTATTTGTGACTGACTAAAAAATTTTTCCTTTGCATAAAAAATTAAAGTTCAAAATGTTCCAATATACATAAAAAAATTGAAAAACATAAAAAAAAAATTGAAGGATTTGTTTTTGTTTTCGTTTCAATTTTATGGACACAACCTAAAGAAGGTGACCAACGACTATTAAGAAAAAAGACCCATGTTCAGACTATTAGTGGCGTACCAAAATTTTACAGTACCTTTAATAAGATAAGATATATCCAAAAACAACGTAGAAAGTACATTTGAAGGGTTTTGAGAATAGACCTGGTGCTTTTTCCCAATTTAAATTAAATGAAGTAATTTCAAAAGTTCAATTTGGAAATATGGTAGTGTTTCATTCAATATTTATCAGCCACTCTTATTCCCCACGGTGCATATCCCAGTAAACGCAGGAATGTTGCAATTAACCCGTAAAAGGTAACGCCCGGAATTTTGTAACGCTTTTGCAAAAAACCAAATAACCCACAGTAAGTAAACGAACCAAAAATATTTTATTCTAAATCAAATTTAAAGAAATGAATAAGCACATTAGGCTGCTAGGGAATTTATTTACTTTAACAAAGGCATTTAACATTTTTGTTCAGGATCTCATTTTCGTGGAGAGAAGAAACCTGATAACTGTTTATGAGCGTGACTTTTGTGTTTCGTCAATATAAATATGTACATTTAACACATTTAAAACTTTATTTTTTCATATTTCTGTAATACCTTTATCAAACTACCATTGTCGTATATTGATAGAACGAAGCTGGTAAAATAGGGGGGATTTAACTACTTTTTAATGAGATTAAAACCGCGTTTTCTTCAATGCTTCATTTCACGAATATAGGCGTTACCTCGTAAAAATGGGTCTCAATTACATTTTATGTGCTAAATTAAACGTGACAGGAGCAAGATTGGAAAATGTCTCCGGTACCACCGAATATAAAAAAAAAATCTTATGTTAATGTATTTATAGATATCAACAAAACTAAAATCGCCATCAATAACGCTAGTCAGGTCGTCATTTTCACGAATGATCTTGAAAAATAAACTTTTTCATGGAAATATCTTTAATGAAAGGTTTAAAGTATAATGTCTCAGTAAACCGTAGATGCGCAAACTCATTTCTTCTAATTTGGTGTTTAATAAAAAACTATTGGTCCATTACTTTATCGCGGTGCTCGTTTTAGCCACTTAACCTGCCACACTTTTACTGTGTTTACTTTTACACCATTCCAGTGTTATTTGCACATTCCTGCTGTTACTGGATATATACGGTTGCTATCTGGTTCTATTTTGTTTATATTACAATACATAGGGGTCCCCTTTACGACAACTATGTTATCGTTATGTTCGCATTTGTAAACTTTCCTCCTAACAATCAAGTCTGTTAGCGTTATCTCGACATTTTGCAATATCAAACATTAGCCGTAACCAGATATGAGGAGCTATATCGATATAAAGAAACCTACTGTACTTAATTCCAGCCCATTTACTTCTTTATCATGCATATTAGATTTCTAAACGGTTTGTTTTAATGATCGACCGAACAAGAGATGATATTTTGAATAAATAACCGACTGAATTACCAAAAGGTCAATGCATTACTTGACATTTTATATCAAAGAGGCTGGTGTGGATTTATTTTCTAAAAGCAATTTAATAAATGATATCTTATAAGGGAAGAACTCCCATTACGATTCATAATGTTAATGTGATCAATCACTTTAAACTGCAAACCAAATTACAGGTTTCTTTTCAAATGAAATGATACAATGTTAACCTAGTTTAGCGAACATTTCTTTGTGTCTTTATAATATTACAAGTCGAAAATACTTTAAATTGACTATTCGTTTATTTGTTTATTGACTACTATTAATTCTTTTTAATTGCAATAAATAATAAATTTTATATACTTTACTTCACTTTGTTGTAGATTGAGAAAAAACGAAAATAAAGGATCAAAGGCAACGGCAAACGTTCACAGGACGCAGCCCCCGACACACCAAAGCCACCACAGCAGAAAATCTTTACTGTCAAGCATTTTCTTCTTGAATGTCTTGATTTTTCACAGGCCCGTAATAGATTTTATTGTGTAAATTCACCCAAAGAACTCTTTAATACAATTCCATCAAAAAACATCATTGATTATATGAAAGAGATAGACTTGTATTCTGGGATCTAATTGGCTCATTTTTATTGTCACTTACAAAGTTTTACATAACATTTTAAGCTTATTATAGCATTCGGCACGATATGTGTTGACGTGCCGGAAAAACCCAAACAAACAAACAGCAGGGCACCTAGAAGGCACCAAACCAAAACCGGGACTGGACACAAGGGCGCGAAAGGAGGAGAGGAACACGTAATGTGTGAAATTATAAACATGAGGGCCATGATGGCCCTGAAATCGCTCACCTGTATAAAGGCCCCTTGGCCAAGGCCAATTTTAAACCAGGGGCTTTTATATGAGTTTTAAGTTTTTTCTTTCGGTTGCCATGGCAACTAGAGTTCTGCTTGGAATTAAATTCTTTGAACAATTGTTAAATTTGACAACCATAGGAACATTCCTGTGAAGTTTGGATGAAATTTGCTTAGTGGTTTATGAGGAGATCTTATTTAAAGTAAAAGTTGACGGACGGACGAAAAGGCAATCACAAAAGCTTACTTCGTGACAGGTGAGCTAAAATTAAAACGGACCTATATGGAATGAAAGGAACAAGGGCTGTAAGGGTGAAAGGGGGATGCAGGTGAGAAAATACTTACCGGTAACGACAATTTAATAAGATAGAGATCACAACACATGAAAACATTCAAAACGAGTAACAAAACAAACATGTGAAGTAACACAGAGGGGTACCGCATTGGAACGGTCAGAGGTTAAACCGGTTTTAGGAGCGTCAAACCTCACTCTTAGCCCAAATTTGTTCCTATATGACACGAAAGTGTAAATAAAATTAATCCCCGCCAAGTGAAATTCTAACAATGGTCATGGGTTACATAACACGAAATAAATAAAACACATAAATATTCGTGTAAATATATACAAAACGGTACAGCCTAATGACCATTACCAAAGTACTCAATGCCTTAAAGGAAGGCAGAGCAACAAGAAAATCACCTACAAGGGCCCATTTTTATAGATATCGACAACTATCTTTCTCTCGCCTCCTCGTCTGCCCAGCTCCGTGCCAACTATCCAGCTTCCAGTTTTAAAAACATATAGTAGTGCGTACATTTCTTATTATTCAATATCAAAATAGCACATTAATATGGTTTCCGATATCTGCAGCGGATGATTGGTGGAAATACAGCAACGTTTATCTATGTGGTTATATTAATTGAACAAACCCGAAGAAATATAACAACTTTTTTGTGTTGACATGTAATTCATTCGTTTTGTGCAAAAGAAACAGTAGACACCGTTTGTGATTTTGCATGTCTTTATTTCCAGCTATCCACAATAAAAATGTTGAGGAGCCTTCTCGTCTGCTAGCTCAACCCACTATAGAATGGTAAATATACACTTATCTTACATTACATTTTACATGTTTTTCGTTTGTTTCAATACAGTATCTGCGTATATGGTTTATGTACTAGTTTCAAACTTTATTACGGTCTCCTCAAATGTATTACTTATACACCTTTGTCAAACTTTAATCTGTTTTTATTTGATTTTCCTCATACTGTTTTTATGTACCTGATTGTTACGAGCCAGGCGTAACGAGAAAGAAAAGCCAGCAACAAACTTGTAACAATAACAAATTTATTACTAAAAAAATTATTAAAGAAAAATCAAAATAACAAATTATGTGTACAAATACCTGAAGTCCAAATAAAAATGAAAATTCAAATGTCTAGTCTGATCCTGGAATGATCCCTTTTTGAATAGCACAGTTGAATCCAAGTTAAATCCAAGAACACTTTAGAATAAATTCCCACAATAAAATCCACAAGAATAATTTTAACTATTTTAAAATAATCCAAGCTCCAATAAATCACTTAATATCCAAGTTGAATAATACTCCAAATATATTGAAAGGTAACTGATGACTTAAAAGATCACTGATGACTTAAAAGGTACCCAAATGAAAAATATCCCGTATTATATATATAAACTAGGAACATTCCAGAAAAGTCTATTATGTTCTATCATAATCTAGCACTTTCAACAATAAAAAACATTCCGGAAGTTTCTAACTAAATATAATGCATGAGTTTTCTACAACAGTTAAGTAAGTTCTAGTACATGCATGAAGTTTATGTTCTAAAAATAGAACAATGATAATATTGGAAATACCAACTGGTCAGATATAAACTATATACATGTAATATGTTGCATACATAACACTGGTGTTCTGGTCTGTTATGTCAACAGGGCTGTCCAGCTTTTATATCATATGTGAACAACCCATTTCCCAATATATGTTTGGAGTTAACCATCTTTACATATAGACCAAACATTATTTGATTTTATTTACATTCACGCATATTGTCAGATAACCTACAATTAATATGTGTCATGTTTAACGTTTATTTGCAAGAATTATGAAATAAAACAAACTTGTTCTAAGAACTGTGTGCATCATTCATTTGAATCATAAAAAATATTAGTACAATTAACCAAAAAGTTCATAATGCTCCATTGATTAAAAGAATCAAAATTATGTAAAATATGAAAAACAAGATCAACAAGGAAAGGCGGCGTTCAATGAACGCAACCCCCATATGACCCAGCAACAAGAACCAATGGCAAGGAGCCCAGGTGGACCCCAAACATAAAAAGGACATGTAAAGGTTATATAATTCAATAAATGAGTTGAGGATTGAAGAATGTCCGTAATTTTGTTTCATATTTGAAGTTCTTCGGGATCATTAATGCCATTACTATTGTTGAGAATGGGATACCGCTCAAAGCGGTGCTAGGAGGGCGTGAGGGATGTTACACTTGTTCATTATCCCTCATGTACAGACTCAATCAAATCGAGTCAGCAATTTTCATGTTATTTTGTTGTGATTAATGCTTCCGAGGGATCATTTTGTTTCCAGATTTTTATACCTCACAACAGCAGGTGTCCAGCGCAGTGTGGCAGCTGTAAAAAGTTGTCCCGTACTTCACTTCAGTTTTATTATATATTTCTGGTCCTTCGTGATCATTGATGTCAGCACTATTAAAGACGTTTTTCGGAGTTTTCATATAGACATACAGGCAAAATTAAAACTGTTCAATAGAATTTCTTTAAACTTGGCATGTTATTAGATATTATAACAGAAACATTTTAAACCGAAAAAAAAGTAGGACCACCGTTCTCATTTTCGAGTAATCTGCCCTTGAATTGGGTTTTTTCCTTTAATTCAAGGGCAGATAATTTACAATGAAGCGAAACAATACATTTTTCTTTTTCTTCTCATGAATCTTACTTTCGTTTTAGTCAATATGTAAAATATTAAGAACAAATTTGTGGATAGTTTTTTCCCACTTTTTCTCTTAACCTGTACATTTTGTTCTTAAAAATTGGTCTATTTAAAGTATCTTTATTTTTATTGAAAAAAAAAATAACAGAAGCGAAATAAGGAATTGCATGTAATTATGTATTGTATTCAACAATAAAAAGAAAAAAAAACATTATCCAGAACTAAAAACAAGAATTTATTTACGTATGTATAAGTTTTCTGTCTTTTAAATGACCCCACATAATTATGTACAAAATTCTTATTCAGGGGCAGGTAACTCAAAAACGAGATCGGTGACCCACTCTTTTTCGCATTTAATGTTTCTGTTATCATATTCTTACAACATGCCAAGTTTAAAGGAATTATATAGAACAGTTTTAATTTTGCCTATATGAAAACTCCCAAAAACGTCCTTAAGTGTTAAGAATTGAGAAGCGCTAACGCTGGTGCTAGGGGGCGTGAGAAACGGTGCTAAGGAGCGTGGACGGTAACTTGCACTTTCCAGTACCGTCCATGAACAGGCTCAATCAAACCGAGCCTGCAACATTTTCAATTTTGTTGTGTTGGACTTTCCTTCTGTTTTTCTCTATTTTGTTCATTATGCCTCATGTACATACTCAATCAAACCGAATCTGAACTTTTCATGTAATTTTGTTGTGACTAATGGTTCCAAGGGATCACTTTGTTTCCAGCTTTTGCACTCAGTTTAGTGCTCCTGCACTTTTCATCAGATTATATAATTCGTGCACACATCGTATAAAAATAAACAACATACATGAAATATCACATTTTCTTGGCATAAACCTACATTTTCTTACATATATATGGCAAAATGTAAAATACCAAGACGCAAAAATTGCAAATGCCAATATCTATATTTCAATTTATTTATATCAGACACATTTTGTTTCGATCAATAAACAACTTGAATATTCAATTCTATAATAGAAGTATAAATCTGAAAAGAAAACATTAGACTGTAAATTACATCAGTCGGTCTTTATACTTTCTTCCAAAGATTGCCATAAAAGTCGATAGTTGATTTGTTTATGACAACTACGATGTATCAGACAACGGTTGTAATAAATAGTTCAAACAAGCTGAACGATGTATAATTACGTCAACAGCTTTAATCTATGTTGTAAAGATATGAGTTGGTATATGAATTGTTAGTGCTTTCTGTTGTTTTTTGTTGTTTTTACAAATGTTTCGGCGGTCTGTCCACTTAACCGGCTTTCCTGGATGACTACCAATTATAAGCAATTTTCTGCAAATGACCGACTATTAATCTTGCATGATTTCTGAATTATCAGTGAGAGACAAATTACCATTACACTCAATACCCGAGAAGAAACCCCGCCTTGCCAGAATCTCAAACTAAGACTGCTGGGTTACAAATCCGATCATATCCCATTTTTAGTTAAGCCTGTGGGCGTTATAAATTTACAAAGTATTCCAAACTGTATTGAAGTAACAATACATGTATTTGCTAAAAGTTGACAAGGTGTTATGTTACAAGTCTTAACCGAACTGTTATGCAATTGAATTCAGATCAATAGAGTGTCAGTTGTAATCAAATTACTTCAAATATTTACAGTTCTTATAATATCAGTAAATTCATATTTGTTTACACGAAAAAGGAGTAGACATAATTTTGGTGTTCAAAGTCAGTGAAATCTTACTTGATCTTAACTTTGTATAACATTCAAAACATATAAAACTTTTATGAGCGCTAAAAATTTGTCATATATAAGATAATCTCTTACGTGCAAGTATATTGTATATATATTCATATTGTAATATATTCATATTGTATTCTGTTAACGTTAAGGTTTTAAGGCAGTAAACGTTTTATAATTAGGAGAAGTGAAAAAGAAGGGCTTTATGTACGAAATTTACAAGACAGTCGTAATTGTAAAATCCCCCTGTTTGGTAATTCATGTAAATGCTATCGATTGCGTTCTTCTTCTTATAACATGCTGTTACCAGTGTTTTTGTGACAGTTATTACGATCCCGCAAATTAATATTGAATGCGGAAGAATTTATCTCATTTTGACGTCGCAAACATTGACGTCGTTTGACGTAGACGTCACCCTCAGTACACCTTCTGGAGGGTTTTGAGTTAAAATGTTGTATATTAATGTTAAAAATATAACAGATATAAATTTGTAATTGCAGATGTTACTTATATACTTATTTTTATACTTCACAACAGCAGGTGTCAAGTGCTGTGTGGCAGCTGTAAAAAGTTGCCCCGTACTTCACTTCAGTGTTGTTATATTTTTCTGGTCCTTCGGGGTCATTGATGCCAGCACTATTAAGTGTTGAGAATTGAGTACCGCTCAATCCGGTGCTAGGGGCGTGTCACGGATGTTTCACTTATTCCTCATGTACAGACTCAATCAAACCGAGTCTGCAATTCACGTGTAATTTTGTTGTGATTAATGCTTCCGAGGGATCACTTTGTTTCCAGATTTTTATTCATATTTTTTATATTTATATCTTTCTATGGAACAAAGACCTTTATCTTCAATGATAGTTGAAGCGCAGTCATGACTGGAATAGACAAGTTAAGAGTAAAGTAATCTTAATCGCTGATTCACATGTCTTGTTTGTCCATGAACATGCTCAATCAAACCTTTTCTGGTCCTTCGGGATCATTGATGCCAACACTATAAAGTGTGAGAATTGAGTACCGCTCAGGCCGGTGCTGAGGGGGGGGGGGCGTGGGGGATGTTGCGCTTGTTCATTATCCCTCATGTACAGACTCAATCAAACCGAGTCTGCAATTCTTATGTTATATTGTTGTGATTAATGCTTCCGAGGGATCACTTTGTTTCCAGAATTTTCTGCAACATTTTCAATTTTGTCGTGTTGGGCGTTCTTCAGGGATTCTGTATTTATCTATTTTATACTTCACAACAGCCGATGTCATGTGCTGTGTGGCAGCTGTAAAAAGTTTTCCCGTACTTCATTCAGTGTTGTTATATTTTTCTGGGCCTTCGGGATCATTGATGCCAGCACTATTAAGTGTAGAAAATTGAGTACCGCTCAAGCCGGTGCTAGGGGGCGTAAGAGATGTTGCATTTATTCATTATCCCTCATCTACACACGCAATCAAACCGAGTCTGTAATTCTCATGTTATGTTGTTGTGATTAATGCTTCCAAGGGATCACTTTGTTTCCAGATTTTTGTTATTAAAACCAGGTCCGTTATAATTAGAAGTTAATATATCATGCAATGAAAAAAAAATGTAAAATTTCATTTTGTTTTTCTAGATGTTTTATTATTATATCATTTAATTATTATCATTTATTTAATCATTTATTTTATCATTTAATGATTAACCTGTCCGTGCTCTGTCTTTGCCCTGTCCTGTTTTTGTTTGGGGTCCGCCTGGGCTCCTAACCACTGGTTCTTGTTGCTGGGTCATATGGGGGTTGCGTTCATTGAACGCCGCCTTTCCTTGTTGATTTTGTTTATCATATTTTATTATAGTTTTCTCTGGTTCTTGTTGCTGGGTCATATGGGGGTTGCGTTCATTGAACGCCGCCTTTCCTTGTTGATTTTGTTTATCATATTTTATTATAGTTTTCTCTGTTGAATTCTGCATAAGTCGGTGCTAGGGGCGTGGACGGTAGCTTGCACTTACCAATACAGTTCATGAACAGGCTCAATCAAACCGAGGCTACAACATTTACAATCTTACCGTGTTGGGCTTATTTCACTCTATTTTTTCCTTAGGGATTCTTTTTTCTCTATTTTATATTTCCACTCACGCCACTACTATTTCTCCTAGTCATCATAGAAAGAAATATGTTTATTTTTAGATGGGAAACCTAAGAAAAGACAATGTAAGAAGTTAGTTTATTACATCCTGCGTCATCTATCAGACTGATCATTGAGTATTAACGAGTATAAACAGGGAAAGCTTGCAGTTATATTGTTTTCAGACGAAACTTTTCGTTAAGGGTCAAGACATACACAGTAATTATTGTAGAAAATATCTGGAATATTTGTATTGTATCACAACGCTTTTGACATCACTATATAAAATTCAAACGTATCGTTAGACAGAGTTTTAATTGGTAGTAGGTAAATAATAAAAATAAAATCCAAGGGATCACTTGGAAAAAATGATTAATCACAACAAAATACAAGAGAATCGCAGACTCGGGTTGATTGAGTCTGTACATGGGGGATTACGAATACGTGCAACATCCCTCACGCCCCATAGCACCGGCTTGAGCGGTACTCAATTCTCAACACTTAATAGTGCTGGCATCAATGATCCCGAACAGAATCCCTTAAGAAAACCCAACACGGCAAAATTGTAAATTGTTGCAGGCTCTGTTTGATTGAGCATGTTCATGGACGGTACAGGAAAGTGCAAGTTATCGTCCATACACCCCCAGCACCGGCTTAAGCAGAATTCTACATTTAAATTTATAATCAGAAATGTTAGTTAAAGGCACACATGCCTCAGAAATAAATTCTGTTTTTACTTCTTAAGAAAGTGCAAACATGAATTACAACATGGTTCAATTAAACCGAGCCTGCAACAATTTCAATTTTGCCGTGTTGGACTTTCTTTAGGGACTCTTTTTTTCCTCCTTTTTATTCTATGACAGCGAACCTAAACTCTACCTGGCATGCCACAGTACAGTCTTCAAAAATCTCCGTTTTTCTCTTATTGTATTACTTTCATGAAGTTTTATATCTCTAAAGTATTGCTCAAATGCCTTAATTAAAGAGTATTCGCTTTATGATGAAATTATCAAAAACGAAATTTATTATATCTCTAGTTAATATTATAAAACCCAAGAGTTTAGTTTTGTATTTATTTATAACTCGACAAGAACTATACTACCAGTTATTTACAATTCTCAATGATCATTGATGTTGCCATTCTCATGTTTACAAATTATAACTTCTGGTATAATGCCGCTATATTTCTGTGTTTATAAGAATATTATTGTTGGTATGAATTGATTGCATAGTTCTGATATTGATTTTTCTTCTTAAATTTGTTCATCCTCAATAAACTAAGGCTTTATAACAAATAACTTAAGTTTCATTACAATTATTATTTTTTTATACTATTTATATTATTGATTTCTTTATATTGATTGCACTGAAAAGTACATGCTACTTATATACTATTATGTTTATGACGTTGTACCATGTACAAATCAGAAATATGCGGGCATAGACGTTGTAGGTTGAAGGTTGTTCACAACATGAAACGGCTGTAATATTCTGACTTTCGTTTATAACATAGTCTTTTGTAACCATGACAACTGTTAGAATTTCACTCGGCGGGGATTCATTTTATTTACACTGTCTCGTTTATAGGAACATGGTGGGGCTAAGAGCGAGGTTTGGTGCACCATTAACCGGTTTAAACTCCCCAGCAGTCATTATTATGCTGCTGACCGTTCCAAGGCGGCGCCCCACTGTGTTCTTCAGATGTATGTCTATGTTGTTTCATACTGTTTGGGTGACACTTTTGCTTGTGTCCCTTGTTATTTTCTCGTCTACGGTAAGTATCTTCCCCATTGCCTCTAGTTTTTATTTCTTTGATTAACCCCTTCCCCCGGTCTCCTGTCCTCTTCCCCTTTGTGGGCCTATTATTATTTTCTTTGAATTCCTAAATAGTTACAAATTATTTATCATTTAATGATTAACCTGTCTTTGCCCTGTCCTTTTTATGTTTGGGGTCCGCCTGGGCTCCTTGCCATTGGTTCTTGTTGCTGGGTCATATAGGGGTTGCGTTCATTGAACGCCGCCTTTCCTTGTTGATCTTGTTTATCATATTTTTTTCAATTTATACCACTTTGGTTATCACCAAGTTGGAATTAATATGACATTTATAGTTTTTGCATTTAAATTAAGAGTAAAGTGAAACAAAAAGAGCGAAAAAAAATGATAATGATTCATTATGACTTTTCCCCCCAAATGATCTTAAAGGCCAATATGCTTCAAAAACGGTTTTTAGACTTCCCAAAAAAATTACTTTTGGGGTCTTGCTATAGGTTAAGAAATGTTACTAATTGGCCAGTTACCTGGGGCCGTTTTACTACGACATTTTTTGTCGGTGTCGTACGTCTGCCACAATGTCGTACGACCGTTTTATGAAACGTGTCGGTGAATTTGGGTTTCTGCGATGTCGTAGTCTTTGTCGTAGACAAAAATTCACGCGTGACACAGTC
This sequence comes from Ruditapes philippinarum, assembly GCF_026571515.1. Classification (NCBI taxonomy): domain Eukaryota; kingdom Metazoa; phylum Mollusca; class Bivalvia; order Venerida; family Veneridae; genus Ruditapes; species Ruditapes philippinarum. Next base: position 39,380 of record NW_026867181.1, on the reverse strand, counting down.
TAGTTAGTGCGCGCTATGACGTCACACCTGTCAAAAGTGACAGACGAAAAACAATATAGAGTAAACAAGTCAGCATGGACGTGATAAAAACCAAAAGACCCAAATGGGAAACGGAGGAAAAACTGTTTTAGTGGAACACTGCAAAAAAGGTATGGATATACGGAAGTGTACGGAATTCCGTATATCATTAATATACGGGTAAGAATACGGGAAACTGAAAATACGGAGATGTACGGGACCGTATATTATGTCAGTCCGTATATGACCAAATATACCTGTAGTTTATCGACATTGTAATAATAGGGAACTTTGATATATGCGAAGTCCGTTTTTAATTGATATGGAATTTTTATAATAAAGTTACCGTATATTACTTAAAATACGAAATTCGTATTCGTGGCAAATTGGGATTCTGTATATATAAAAATAATGCGATGAAGATTTACTTCTAATATCGCCTATTACCTTTAAGAGAAGAAATAGTCCTGATCTATTATTTGTTAGAACATTTGACAAACTAACATAAAACAGGAACGTCTTTTTCACGATGTAATATTTTTCTCTGGAGTAACTTACACGTACTTAGCAATACTAATAATATCGTCAAGTGCAACCAGATCACGTGGTAAACAAGTACCACCTGTGTAGTTCAATTGCACATGCCAAAGCAACGCAACTTATTATTGAATTCTTCCTTATTGTATAACTAAGGCAGTACGTCTGTGATTTCTTAGTCACATTATGCGATGTGCTGGCTGTGGTTTTCGCTTGTATCGCATGACAGTTTTCCGCAGGATAGAAAGTCGGAGTACTTACATTGCTAAATTGCGATTAGATAGTTATTTTATGTGTATTTTGCAGTTATGGTGGAATCAATGTTATTTTTTGGTTATTGTCTTTGATACATTATTCAAATTATAATGGAATATGTAACATGATAATGAGATCTAGCACATGAATGGAATATGGATAAATTAGAAATTGTGCATAGTTTACAGAACGTAAATATCATTATATTTGAAAAATCGTGGATCTGTGAAGTTTGTAAATCGTTGAGAAGGTAAATTATCGTTAATGCACTGAAGAGAACAATCGGGATTGTCCACTACATCAGTAATATTTTAAAATTCTCTAGCGCGCGTTTATTACGATATGTATACTGATAGTAATATTTAAATGACATGTAACATGTGCTATGTAGGAAAAAACAGAACAACATGGGTGAGAAGTGGATATGGTGCAGATTACATGCCTCCACTTAATTCATTGACATCTCAATTCATTGAATTCATTTCCTTCATATTATTCTTTTTAATCATTCAATTCATGGTCATTTCGACAATCATCAATGCAATCAACCAAATCAAACATACCATTCATTCACACACTACATTTGATTCTTTTATTTTTCAATTTAATATATATGATATTTTATTTAATTTTTTGCTATTTATTTTATTTAATTTTTTTTAATTTATTTTTTTTATTTATTTTATTTGTATGTTTATTTAATCAATTTATTTCAGAAACATATAAGATTGCATGTTTTATATATCGGTTGCGAGAAATAGAAATCCTATTGAAGCATTCCGAATTCCCCAATTCTTATTATTTCTTCGCTCATGCGCTCTCATTTCTGACACAATATTTGACGTAAAAACAGGCGCACGTGGGCTTGCTGAGTCTTGCGAATAGATGAAGCAATCACTTGATTTAAGCCCGCCCGCACTCCTCTCGATCCCCTACCACGCCCAGCCCAGCCGCGCTATCCCCCACGCACGCGCGCGGGGTGTGGGTTTCCATCCATGATTATGTTAATGTTCGCGCTCAATTGTGTTTGATATGACTTATACGTGTATTTTCACTGTTTTAATATTTTTGTAATGTTAAAGAATGGATTAAATTGGGATTATATACAGAGTTTCTCTATTGTGATTTTTATTTCCTAGTTATATTATAATAGATCGTTTTAAACCTTGAATATTAAATGAAACGATATATTGCCAATTGTTTTTGCATTCGGTTTAACACCGGGCGTGGTCGGTTGTTCGCCCTCATTCCTTTTCATCTGCGCGGACTTCTCGCTCCATTCCCTTATTTCCTAAGTATCACAACTCGTGTAAAGTAGTATATATCATTAGGTAGTTTTCTGAAAGTCATGAGGCGTGGGCGCGAAGAACAGGATCCAAATTATTCAATGTGGTTATTAAAGGTTCTCTAGAATAGACGAAATATATTGCGGTGTTATTACGTGTATTTGTTGATAGTATGATTGTTTCTCATCTCATATTTTATTCGGAGGGAGGAAGTAGCATATCTTTGAAAAATAAATCATAGCTATTCATCTCCCGAGTTTGCATTAATTTCGGTGACTTGAATTCATTTGTTATCAGATAGACATGGGGATATTATTGGCGTACGTATGTAATTTAACCATTTGTACCCTGGTTTAATTATATATGTATTTTTGGAACTGTTTTTGTATTTAATGTGAAGGGGTGGGTTTGTATTTAAAAATATAAATAACCTTCCTCCGTTCAATTATGATATGTAAAATAAATAAGATGTGGTACCGAACCATCCAATCTAATATTATTTATAATATGACTACGTACCACCATCATCCTCCTTTCAAATTTAGTACTTTTGATTGCCCCTTAACACGTTGATATTATACCAACACCAATAAAAAATTCTTTATTTACTGGTTTATATTATTTTATGGGTGTTCGGGAGATTGATAGAAATACACGGTAGAATATATTGTTTGATATGGGCATTCTCTCCCTCCATTTTTTTATTATTCTGATTGTTATTAATCGTAAGTAAATTAATTTATTTTATTTTTGTGAACGTGTGTAAACATATTTTACAAATTTATTTTACAACATATCCCCTTACAAACTACACGCGGCCACCGAACTGAGCACGTAACAAACCATACCTCTAATAAAACATAAAATTATTTAATAAAAGATATAGACTACACCGCTGGGTCCGGTCCCCATCTCGGCTATGTGGGAAGAGGGAGTGGGCTCCCTCCGAAAAATGAAAATGAAAGTGTTTCTTTTCTTGTCATAATAGAAACTTAGGTACTATATGAATTAATAAGTCCTAAACAGAACATAGTTATTTCCCATAAGAGCAGATTAATGGAATAAAAGTTTTCTATATGAAGGTAGCTTGAAATACCCCAGCAGAGCTTCAAACAACATATAACATATTTTTAATATACGTTGTCAAACTAACATATAATTGAGTAAACCTTTTGAGAGCTGGGAGTATTTATTGGAGTCATCCTATTTGAGGATTAACACCCCACAACCCTCTTAATAAAATAAAGATAATGAAATTATGAAAGTATATTCTTCTTAGAGAAGTTATTTTTTATTTTTATTTCCATGTTTAACTCCGCCTTTATTTGTTTTTTTTGTAACACAAACCTGTAATAATTTTGTGTTATATTTTATATTCGCATTTATTTATTTATAACGTTTTCTTAACGTTTTTTATTTTCTATAATATTTTTTCTTTAGCTGTAATAGTCGTCTAATAACTGTTCTTTTATATTAATTAATTTATACTTATATATTTATAATATTACAAGTGTAATTATATTATTATTATTATATAATTATAATTATTTTATTTATATTATCATCATCATCTATTCATCATCTATACAAATAAACAATCACAATACATTAATGCATTTTACATTAAACGTAGTAATAATGAAAAATCATTAATTATTAAGTTATTAAATTATTATTATCTATTATATTAAATTATTATATATATAAATTTTATTATAATTATTATCCTCATATTATTAATATATATAATTAATTAATTATTATTAATATAGATATTTTATGTAGTTTATTATTTATTATTAATTATTATATTATTTAAAAATAATAAAATACCGATATTAAGAAATAATAGAACCAAAGATATTATGCACAATGATGAAAAGTTTTTTCAATGGTTAAATATTATAACATGTATAGCATATAGGATTAATCAAGTTTAGGTAATGATATTTTTTTCATATAAACCATATTGCATTTATTTTTAATCAAATTTTCTTTCTGATGCCATTCACAGATACGGTCTTATAATTTTATAATTGGTACACAAGGTGGCATTATTAAATGCTAAAACCCTATGCTGTATATATACAAACAAAAAACGAGATATAATAGCGCATACTTCACTTGTTGTTATTACTATAAAACCACATGAAGAATTACCACAAAATATGCGTTATGGTTTTTTGTTATCACGTGGATCATATCAATCTCAAATTCATGAAATTAGCTGCGGGCTATTATTGAATAATTAGAATAAAAAACACGTATTTTGGTTATAATGGATTTAATCACATAGACACTTTTGCAAGAAATAATTAGCATATTAAATCTTACAGAGTAGGCTCAAGGTTTATATGTATTTGTTGATAAATTCAAAAATCCCCCGACATATATATATTGAATTATGTGGGTGGAGAGGTAGATGGAAAGTCAACATAGTTTATTTATTTTTTTAGGGTTAAAAGATTAGTGTTCCCCCTCTTGAAAAGTTTGTTGGAGGGCGCTGTTTGAGGGTGCCTCGCCTCCTTCCTCCCCGCCCACCATAGTGCGCGGAGGGATGATTGCAGCACGGAAATTAAGATAAATAAAGAGAGGATTGATATATCCCTAAATATTACGACTTCGCATGGTCTAACGCCCACGCTATTGACCTTTTTTTTGATTTCTTTATATTCTGTTATATTGTATTAATTAAATAAAATTATGTGTTGTTTAAAAATTGCATATTTAACACTGAAAATAATAGACAGTGTGGATTGTCTTTAATTTGTTTTAATTTGCGCTGAATACGCGGGGAAACTAATATAAGAAGAGTTAAATATTATATAGACGGAGCGCGGAAAAGTTAGGAGGATAATAATGAACATTATTTTAAAACATCGAAGATGTTCTCCAACGCGCTTTATTTTATTAAGAACCGCCGTTTGGGACAGTGGCGTGGTAGGGCTGAAGGAGATTAAATCACGCCATGTGTGGTGGACATCGATACCTATGTGATTGTTTATTTGGCTCAACTGATTGGACTTTATAAATCTTGAGCGGTCTCAATTATACTTATAGAATCAGGTGGTGTGCGACAAGATCATTCGACAAGACCACACTTCAAATTTTATTATTTTAAGTAATAATACAAATTTGATACTTATCTCTTTTGTGGTACCAATATGTTTACCTCGTTTATGGTGGAATTAAAATATTAATAATATTAAATAATTAAATGATATAATTTATTTATATAACAAAATTATCAGATTGACAGACTAACATTATATTTAATAGAAAATTGCTTATGTATTTCTCGATAAAAAACATTATTTGTTAATATAACCCGCCAAATTTTTTTAGCATAAAAATGATACTTTTGGTCTCGCGATGCTGTGGTTGATAATTTTAATCGTGTCAGATTATATTTGTTTTTATACATTTCGCATAATATTATCAGTCCCCATTCTTTGATTGCAAAACATAAGTTCTATTTTAAAAAGAGCTTCCGCTCTTTTCTTTTTTTTCATCTTTATAATTTTTATAAAGTATAAAAATATTCTGTAAAACATAGTTTTATTAGTTATTTTTTTACCCTCAGTCTCCTTACATTACTCCCTCCACCGGTATTTTAATAATTTATATCACAGTAGGTGGTGTATTATTAACAAAGACCATCTAAAATGAATAAGTATAATCTTGGAAGAATCGAGAAATAGCAATATCAATTGATTTGTGTTTAGGAGATTTAGATATCATAATACTATAAGATTGAATAAATAAACTCATTAAAATATTTATTTCTTATGATGTGTGTTTATTTTTACATTATATCATATATAGAATTGATCATGATATAGATAGATCTTGTTATTTTATTGCATGTTTTTAAACATAGTGGGCCGACACGCCCTGGTCTCCACCCCGCCAGTTTTTAAATCACTCTTTAACTTTAATGTTTTTATCTTGCTGCTGAGGCTGAAAACGAAAAAGTACGAGAACACGTTATATGCAGACATAACCTAATAATGATAATATATTATCTTTCATAATGTACATTTAAAATTATAGTTTGTGGTCTTCCGTCTCCTCAACTCAATGCAAAAGTATGATTTGCAGGAAAGAATTACCACCCTATTATAAAAATAGATGATGTGGGTATTTAATATGTTCACATTTTTGAATCAAAAGAGTTAAAAAAGTTTAAAAGTATTAATACCCATCATTCAATATAATATGGGAGATAGAAAAAAACAGTAAGATAGAATTACAAAAAAAATACGTATTATATAATGATATTTACAATATCATATACTCGATTCTAATGTCTTTCCTTATGGTAGAAAAAACAAAAAGTGTTCGGATTTTAATATCATCGTTTTGGTTCAGACGCCTGGCGAGTACTCACAGACATACATATTATTCGCTTAAGCTTTTGGGGATCTATGTTCTTATAACTAACATTCAAGTTTGGTTTTTTTAAATAATAATAAAACTAATCATGTTATCTTTATTTGCGTCATGTACAAATAACATTTTTAATAATGGTAATATTGAATAGGAATCAGCAAGATCTTGTAGTTTTAGTCTATATTATTTATTTATTATTTATCTTACAAGATAATTATTTATATTGGTTTCTAGATAAACTAATTTACAAATCAGGTACTAAATCTTACTACTTTACTTTGCATATTTTTATTATTATTCTTATGTCTTATCAACATTCTACTTGAGTTTGGTCTTTTTTTACCTACCCTAATCCTTTACTTTGTAAAAACAATTTCTTTGATAGATGTTTTTTTCAATTTATTAAGACAATACATCCGGGGGCATCATTTGAGATACAAAAAAGCCAAAACTCCACCTAGTGTTTCTTTTTCTTTTTAAAAAGGCTTTTTCTACTTGTGCGAGATAGTATATGTAGGTCTGGTGGGTCATAAAAGGATAAAAAAAAACTCCCTCATATGGTGAGGGATTTTAATACTGTTTATTTATATTTTATAAGTCAATGGTATGCGATAAAAAACCTACTATAAATATATAATATAAATGAAACAGAAAAATTGGTCAAAATAATTTGATCCAGCAATATTAACAGCAGATTGATGTACATGATATATACTTCAAGATCAAATAAGAAAGTAATATTTGGTCAAATATATATATCCTGCTGTTAATTTTCTATTGTCTTTAAATTTTCTGTTTTTTATGTCATCTATTGCTCGCGGGGCTGTAGATGTAAATAGTTAAAGTGGCACGATGGTGAGTGAGGATAGAGAATATTATACAGATTCATTGTTCAAGTTATGTGGTTAAAGTTGGTGGGCACGCAAGTATAAAATAATATAGATATTAAAAATAATTTGTCCAAAAAAATTTATCGTTTTTAATTTGTTATACATAATAGGTGGTGGTCTGCTTTAATAAAAAAACGATGGTTCGTACAAAAGATATTTTGTTTTTTTTTTATATCACACATTAAGGAGCGTGAGGAGTTAGAAAATCTGAGGGGCGTGATATGTGTAGATAAAGAACCTTCTTATAAAACACTCGTGAAACGGTGATATTGAATTAAACCTCGTACGAGAGGGAGGAGTTGGTGTTTTTGTTTTGTATTTTTTGTTTTTTTTTACCCGCATCTAGCACCCACTGTATTCTGCAGCTTTCCACTCCAGCATTCACGGAAAGACACTCTTAGTTTTCATTCGATATTCTTTGTTATTTACCTTTACGGGTTGTTCAGGATTACCAGATTTTAAATTGGCATATACATGAACTGAGTTTATCAAACATTTACATTTGATTTTTTTATTTGGACATATTAATTTGAATATTTTTTCTTATTATAAATTAAACTCTTTGTTTAGTTTTTAAGATAAATTACGCATAAGGTGAGATCGCCCAAGGTGAGGTCACCGCTCCTATCCAAACTTTAATTTGCGTCTTTGCTTTGTTGATGGGAGGAACAAGTATATCTAATAAAAATAATTGTCGGTGTCATCTATTTCCTCTTTATTTGGGGCCCCAAAAGGATAAAAATATTATACAACCCCACCACTCCGTAATTGAGAGACTTTTGGTAACAATTACAAAAGGAGATATCCTCCTTCATAACTATTAACCATATTATTGGAGCTTGAGTAGTGTGCTCACCACACCAAGCCGAATACTCTCGCGGGTGATCTACACTGCACGGTATCTGTGTGTTTGAAAAAGGTCGATACGACGAACATTCATCAATAATTACATTAACTATCACATGCACATAAAAAGTGAATTCTCGCAGCGGGTGTTTTTGGGTAACCACTCTGGGGGGTTGTAGCTCGCATATCTCTATGCCTGACACTCTAATTAAATAGAAGAAATATTATAAATACATTTTGTTTTATATTTTTATTATATATAAGTAATAATTATGATTTTTTTCAGGACATTGTGTTAAAAGCAGTGTTTAAATCTATGGCGCTTTAGAAATATGTCCAAACTGTGCCCTCTTTACAGCATATTTATAGATTGAAGCTAAGTTATGGTAGCAAGTTATTATTGGATGTAGTTTAGTTTTCGTATATATGTTGTACTTTGTGAATCAAAATAAGACAAAACACGTTTGGAAGGTAAATGTCTGTAAAGAAGAATGTTTATTCATGGCAGTTACTTATTCTTTATATATTCTCTCATTTTATCCCCGCCGTACTGACATGCCACCCCCACTCGATGATTCAATATTTTATTACTTTCTCCAGAGCAAAGGCAAAGTCATTTCCATTTTATTCAGCAATTTATTTTGACATGAATGGAGGATAAAATGAGGAGAAATAAATATTAATATATCTATGTGTTTTTTCTTTATATTCTTTTATTAGAATCAATCTTAGGTGGTTAATTGATGTCCACTTCTTACAGCCTCCGCCACGCCCCCCCTAATATAAAAGAATACTCCCCCCTAGCAATAATTTATGGCTGCGCGTATTTCTTGTAAAATGTCTTAGAAATATCTTATATAATTTTTTAAATGTAGGTGGGGGTTGCAAAATATCATAGTATATTAATATAATTATATTATCATCTCAACTCACTACAATGTTTTAATTTATGTATGTACTGTGGTATTTGGAACCCAAGGGGCATGGGTTTATTTTTATATTCGAATAGTTTTTTAATCTTTTTCTGAGAGACCAAATACTGTATAAAAAGAAATATGTCCCCATTTCCTGCTTACCAGCCTTCTCCCCCTTTTCAGCGGGGTGGGGTGTTTATTATGTTGAGTTCTCTTTGCTGATATGACAAACCACAATATTGGGGTTGGGCGGACGGAGAGCAATAGGAATACAGAACCAGATTTTGTCTTTCTGGGCCTATTCTGCTGCAGTCTGGTCATGATCTCCATGTGTTGGGTGATCAGCAAAATATATAATTATTAAACATATGATTATAAGGGTCTGTAGCGAGAACAATGGGGAAAGGTGGCATCCATCAGACCTCGCCTGCGGTATCCATTGTTTGGGTTTCGCTAAAACTCCATTATTGTTTGTTTTTTTGTCGTGACGCGGCTCATTATATGTTTTTTATTTTTGTTTTTTGGTTTCTTTCTAGATCTGCAAAATAATGGTAGGAAATTTTCATGAGCTCCCCATGCCTCGTTCTTTATATTTGCGAGAAGTGGCCGATAAAAAGTAAAGTACACACTTTTTTTTTGAAAAGCAGGTTTGACCTCTTCCCTTCATTTATAGATACACTTAAGCCGAAAAATTCAGAGGATGTAGTCACAATTGCGTATAGAGTTCGCGTCGCACTCGCACCCGGCGCTTTAATTTTACAAGCTCAGATTAGTAGTTCTCAGAATGGTACGACGATTTCCCCTAATATTGATTTCATTCTTCTAATAGATAATAACATGCCCTTTTACGCTAAGCTCCATTGATTCTTATTTTACATCTGTGTTTAACGGTCGGAAAAAATAAGAGGTTTACAAACCTAATTTGAATATTATGGGTTTCTTCAGTGTGTTAATTTTGGTTTTTATAGTTTTTTCACCTGCTGGCCGACGAGGGGTATAAATGACATCCACGCATCGTTAATAAGATCAGATTTATGAGGGTGTGGAGGTTCGAAGATCCGCCGAGGTGGGGATAGCAGCTCAATGTCATATACAACCCATTGAATTTTGTAATTATCATGTTGCGCAATTAGCTTTAGCCAATTTTTACTAAGTTATAACACTGGGATAAGAATGGATAGCAACTAGGGCCCTATCATAAATACAATATTGTGATATATAAAAGGTCATAACTCACCCAACTTACACAATTTTTTTGATATTCTGAGACCCAATCATAATTCAGTGCCTTCTGTGCTTCCTTGATTACTCTCTACTTCGTGCGTTATGCTGATCTCCACGTTTGCAAAAGATCTGGGAAGCGCGCAAGGGGTCTTAAGGGCGCCAATGGGACCGCCTCCCCTTGCACTAAGCATCGAGCAGTCGACCGATTACAATTTTTCTTTTGGGTTGTGCTGCTTCCACCACCTTCTAAACCGTCTCACCCTCAAACATATTTAAGTGTCTGAATATTTGTAACAATCAAAGGGTTATATCTCAGAGGTAGCGATATTATAAATTTGTGTTAGGGGGCCGCATAGAATGTTAGCTTATTGAAAGTTTAAATGCGTTAATACTGATCGTTCAACTATGAATATAACATGTAATAATTTACGCATGCATACATAAATTTAATAATATCAAGACAATAGAACAAAGATTGAGATTAATTCTCGCTACGGAGTGAAACAGCGAAATTTCAAACTGTGTAGTATGAAGTAGTCATAGTTCTTTTGCAGTGCAAGAGTTTTTCGTGCAAACTTAAACTATAGTTGGAACAGTCTGTGCACAGTATCATGCATTCTGTATAAATTTGCACCAAATTATTAAATAGGGCTAAATATAGCTACATTTAAAACAAAATGAGAAGTTAGTAGAAAATAGCACAGTATTTATAATCTTTACAATAAATAATACAAAATTTTCTTACTTGATTGATAATTATAAAGCAATATTTTTGGGAAAAATGTGCAATCCGAACCTAGCTGTCTTGTATTGATATTTACCACAACCTTACCTGCATTACGCTGAGAGTTGGTAAATTTGTTGATAATTTAATTTATATAGCTAGCCTGTTTGATTATAATAAACACAATATGATAGCTGTTTTACACATGGAAAGTGGACTTGACCACCTCGTCACTTAATTATTATACTAAACGCACAATATTTATGCGCACGTGAAACATATTACGTTGATACGTAAATGTTTCACGTGCGCACGTAATACTGTCGCATTCGCATGTATAAATCAAAATATTTCCTATGTTATTTTATGCGATTGTCACATATGATACGTGTATTTTATTATCTGAATTTGATTTCATACTATCAGAGTAATGCTACAGGCAAGGATATTTTGATTATTTTTGTGAGAATTATCACTTTATTTTAGTGATGGCACACTGTAAGAGATTCTATTGTCAACTAACCTAGTTAAACAGTCTTAACAATAAAACATATTAATCTACACTGTTGTATATCGAAGGTATTCATTCGTTGCTGTGAAGTTGTGATGAGTTAGTTTTTGAAATAATTGAAACTGAAACAAACAATAATCCAAATTTGTTAAGATTTACTTTTTTTATTAATGAAAGGTATAACTGGGTATTCCGCATTTTACTTAACTTGATATCATTGTGCAAACACGGATCTACATCTGAGTAGCAAATAAAGTTGTACTTTCGCATATCTGTACAGTTTAAACCTTTTTTTCAGAACGAATTGACTCCTCCTAACGATACTTATATACATTATAAAACGATCAAAAAGATTATGTCAGCACTTTTCCCCAATACAATGTTATTTTGTACTAATATATTTTTAATCAATAAAATACTCTTACATAGAACAAAGATATAGAGGATATTCAAGTTTTTTCTATAAATACATTATTTATTTTCATCGAGTGGTATGAAAATAAATATTTCATGAGTGGCGGTAGCCACGAGTGAAATATGGTAATTTTCATGCCACAACATGAAAATAAATTGTGTATTTAAAGAAAAAACTTGAATTTTCTCTTTATTATATACTTTTTTCTCTTTTTTGACATTAAAATTTGAAAGACTTTCCCTTAAATTTTGTGTACTGGTAGAATTTAAAGAAAGTAGTCCGGCAAGACACCAGTGAAAATACGGAAAATATGTTTCACTGCAGTGAAAAATAAATTTTTACAGTGAAAATACGGAAAATGAAAATACGCATTTTATTTCATCAATATTTCTCAATATTTCATTTATAAGTATATAATAAACCATTATATTACATGTGTGAAATATATATATTCGAAAAGGTTTTATAACAAAAAATATAACTTATCATCCGTCATAGATTAATCATTTCATTTAAATCCTGTGTAAATTGTTGCTTATAAATGACATCTTTATCCTAATAATATAATTTTTTTTTTGAAATTTGCGTAAGCAAAAAAAAATTATATATGTATACGCTTATAAAATGTTTGTGTATAGTCTTTTAGAAAGTTGTGATAACTATTCCATGACACTGTTTAAACAGGATTTTAAACTCTCTATTTTCAGATACACACATGCCGAAGAAGATTGTAATATCTGGAGAAAACATTTCCTTCGACAAGAAATAGACACCGTTACACTGGTCTACGTAACATTCCTATTATAGATGATTGGTATATTTAAGTGCTTTTAAGAACAGTGTTTGAATGTCGAATTTCTGTGAATACGGATTTCTAGTTTTAATGGTTATTATTAAAACTTTCTGTTATAATCAATTTGTGCTATGGACTCATTTTCCTAAAATAATACGTGAATGTTTACACGAAAAAAAAATGATATTAATATCTTTAAAATGTTTTATTGGTGTAATATAAGTGGCTAATAAAAATCATTGTTAAGATATACAGAAAAGAAAATCAAGTTGGTATAGTTTGTTCTTGATTTAAACAACATGCAATTCATAAAGGTAACGGCTTGAAAATATCGAAACATGTACATGTATAATTCGATCTTTGAGGAAAATATCGCGGTGAGGATGTTCTGCACTGTGATACGTATTACATGACTCTGTATCGCAACATACCGGTAAATCGCTATTCCGTTGCAACGCTACATTAATGTGTCCCTCTAGAATAAGGCTTACAACAATATATGACTGTTGAAGCGAAGACATGTTTATTTTGTTTAATATATGTATACATATTGAATATATGTTTAAGAAATAATAAATATTTAAGAGTGACTCGATTTGGTTTTTACTTTATTATTTGAAATACTCCAATTGTGAAGATAAAGTTCTTAAGCATATGACTTTACAGTTCCCATTCGCAATGTGTAATCAAACATGTTCTATTGTACAAGCCTGCATTTCGGTCATGTATAGGTGTCACTTATATGTAAATACATGCTTTTGATATTATCTGTACCTTCTTTTATCTCGAAAATACAGTTCTGTATACCCTGTGTAAAACTAAAAAAATGCAATTCCGTATATCCCAAGTATATATTGAAAATACGATTCCGTATATTCCCTGTATATGTTGAAAATACGATTCCGTATATCTTCTGTATATGTAGGAAATACGATTCCGTATATTCCCTGTATATGTAGAAAATACGATTCCGTATATCTTCCGTATATGTAGAATATACGATTCCGTATATCATCTGTATATGTGGAAAATACGATTCCGTATATCCTCTGTATATGTAGAAAATACGGTCCCGTATATCCTTGTTATATTTACTGTATACTAGGGATAACAACCTTGACAAATTCCGTATACGGGATTTTATTCTCCGTATACTTCAAAAGTACGAATAAATATACGTACATGTATATGGGGCAAATACGGAATTCCGTATATGCCTGATGCATATACGGACTTCCCGTACACCCGGTGTTCCCTATACGGACTCGTATATTTGGTCCGTATATTCGACAAATACATCCCGTACACGCCCGTATTCGTCAAAAATACGGGACCGTATATTCCCGTATATCAGTATATTTTTCGCAGTGGAAACAGTTGTTTCCTCCAAAAATTTAGATTCCAAATTTTCAACCAACTACAGTTCTGCCGACAGAACCCGTGTCTGGGCGGATACTACGCAAAAGTGAGCACTGTACGGCATTATATATAGAAGTCTGGCCAGTTAAAATTAATATATATACAGTAAAAATCATATTTGTCTACATATTGTCATGATCATATTCCACTTTTATTGTTTGTAAAGAATCTAGATTCTGATCTATCGTAAATTTTATTGCATGTAGATCTAAGCACACATATGCATTGATACATCCGAATGAAAGGTTCTAAGTATAAAATACACATTGATGAGTCAGCCAATGATTTGAGGAAATTGATTTTGACCTCTTAAGTTGCGTGTTGTGTGTGATTTCTTTATTTACCCTTCATCTCTTTTGTAATGAAGCATATCGGCAATAATAATGTTGTATCAATGGATGCAAATCATTATATATACTTATTTGCAGTAGAATGAATTTAAGCCTGATTTGGCTGACCATAAAATAATACTGAAGAAATCAAAGGATGAAAATATTTTTTTCCTGAAGAAGCTGAAAACCATTATTACATAAAAAAATAGCCATTATCTACAGTAACATAACTTTTAAGTAAACATAAAACATTATAGTTCTGTACAGAACCCAAAATCAGTGGTAACCATCTTTGCTTTTTAAGAACAAAAAATACAGGAAATGCCTTCAGGAGTTCGAGATTAAAACCACAAAAAATCCACAAATAGTCTAATATGTGTAAAAAAAGCATAACAGTAATCTAAGAAACACTTGCATACAATATAAATTACTCAGTTAAAAAGTATTTGTAATATTTGGATATTCCTGGTACAAATAAAGTAATTCCAAGTATATATATTATAGAAAACCTAAATAGGATATGTTGATATATTAATAACAGTAAAATCAGAAAGTGACTAGGATATGACAGTCTACTCAAGTTGGTTACAAGTACCTGACTGGTCATTATTTGATCATTGACTAGCATTTTATTTTTCTTAAAACTGAGCTTTTGTTATTTACTACAGCCAACACACTAGCTTTATCTAAAACATTAATTTCAGAATAAATGCAGTTGGGGGCAACTCAATAGTTGGGGGCAACTATTTTATGATCACATCCGTGTTATTTGTGCCGTGTGGCGGCTGTAAAAAGTCTCCCCGTACATTTAATCAATGATGTTATATTTTCGATCCTTGAAGATCGTTCAGCACGACATTATTGTTGTGTTTGTGGTATTTTTAGTTTCAACTTTTCGGCATTTTCTAGTTGGGTGGTTCCAATATTCCTACTTGAATAATGTTGAATCACCCTTAGGATATGTTGCCTGCTTTTTAAATTTGTCTTTTGACGTCTTATCTGTGATACGCAGGCTTCATAACCTCTGATCCCCTTTCAAAATTCCATTTTATTTAGTTCTGCCCATTGTTTTCTCGTTTAGGGCACACGCTTTTTATTACTTGGGGACCATACGCCGCTTTTCATGGAATGGCACGAAAGTGTCACATTGAAGGTTCCATGATTACCGCCGTATGAACACATCTGCGGATGTTTCTAAATTCAAAATTTTACTATTTCACGTTTAAATGTTGAATTCTGCTTAAGCCGGTGCTAGGGGGCGTGGACGGTAGTTTGCACTTTACAGTACCGTCCATGAACAGGCTCAATCAAACCGAGCCTGCAACATTTTCAATTTTGCCGTGTTGGGCTTTCTTTAGGGATTCTGTATTTATCTATTTCAAGAACTGTTCAACAGGTTGAAAAGAAATGGAGGGATCTGCGAGTAAGTAGGATTATATGCTTTATATAATTATGTAAAAAGTGTTGATATAACCTTACAACTTGTTCAAATCAATTTAATGCAAATGACTTTACAACTGGAAGGCAAATGACAAACAAATTACAATTGTAATTTAAACAATACAAGTTTTCAATTACACATGATATTTCTGTGGAAAATTAAGTTCTTTCGACATGTCTTGGTGACAGTCAACTTGACAAATTGCATATAATTTACTTGAATTTGAATTCACCAGCAAGTTTTGTTAACCTTTGATATTTAAATGTCTTAGTATTATTCTTAGAGTCAAACAAAGTCGAAAGAAGTCAAAAGGAGAGAGGAGATGAGAAAAACAGGAGGGGGTGTTGCTGACCAAATACATATGTCTGCATTGGAGGAAAAAGTATTATTGGCTACTTTATTGATAGACACCAGTATTTTTAACTTTATTATATACAATTTTTATGAGGAATTTTGATGAAATAATTTGTGTATTGATTTTAGTATTTTCACTATAAAATTTATATTTCACTGCAGTGAAACATATTTTTCATATTTTCACAAGTGTCTGGCCAGACTTCTTTCTTCTAAATTGAGCCAATACACAAAAACTGAAAGGGAATTCCTTTAAATATGGCCACTCATGATTTGTTTTTCATTCCACTCAATGAAAATAAATATTGTATTTTTAGAAAAAAAAAAATTTATTCTCTATTTCTCAAAATATTCTATTTCAGAATTAGACAAGATATTTAAAAGCTGTAATGGTTACTTGCTATTGTTTACTTCAAATTTACAGGGCTGTCTGTGGCCTTTAAGGTTGTTGACTTCAAACCACTTGCACCTCACTGCTAAACATTAGATTCCTAGGCTGACAGAGACTTTACAATTTACAAAATGTATGTGGTTTTATTCAAGAGCTGGTTTAATGTGCCTGAATTCATGCCGTGTCTTCCTACTACAGAAAATGCTGAGGATGTCCTTGTCCTATGTAAAACATAACTACTCACCACTACATGTATCTTTTACAGATTCTAGGCAAGATTCCATCATGCACTGTAGAAGGGGTTCCAGGAGGGAGGGATAACAGTTTAATATTAATAAGTATTTTCTCTCATTATTTATTAGTTTATTCAAATCTCATTCATTACATGTACATATAATACAAAAACATGTTCAATAAAAGAAAAAACTTAAAATACATGTAAATGGTCATTCTTATAAAGAATTATAGGAGACTATATGTATGTTGTTACAAACATGTTACAAGTATCACTATATACAATCCACATCCGAATTATAACTCTACATTAAACAATTTCAGACATTAATTATAAAACCTAGCACAGAATGGTTTTTTACATAGTCATATATCAGCTTTGATCAGATCAAAGATGAGCAGTCCAGTAAAATCAAATAAAATACATTTCTGAGTAGTTGTTTGATAGAATATATTAGTCAACTATTAGATAAGAACTTAATTTATGCACAATATACATAATTTATGATTCAGATGATACTTGTGGAAATTATAATACTCAGGGTGATGACAGAGATGTCTTCCCAATTACCTGTATGACAGGTAAGTAGTATACTGTTTGAGATGTTTTTGTAAATGCTTACATGCAATTCAATTTAGATTAACTTAACATAAAATGTTGTTAATATTTTGAAAACAATCAGACTCATATAATCTGCATTTTTTAAGGTAATAATATTTTAGTTATCAAGCTTATTCATTAGTATTAAAGCAACATAATAGATTGAATACTATCTTATCTTACACTACTATTTTTCTCATTTAATATGCAAAATAATTTATGCTATCTTCAGATGAAAGTGATTCATCACAAGTTCAAAGTAAAAGTGGAACAGGTTAGTTTATATTTTGTGGTAGCTGCATTTTAGCTGTATTCTTTAAAAGGGGGAGCATTTGTCATAACCTTTTACAGACTTAAAATAAAAAATGGGCTGTTAAGTGACAGATCTTGCATTTATATTCAGTTTCATTACATCTGTCATTATTACTATTAATAACATTTTGGTATGTCATCAACAGTTTCCTTTCTTTACTGTGATGATGTCTGCTCTGTATTATGAACATATAGCTTACGTGTATTTTGATAAGTTAAAACAATCTAAAATTAGTCATATAGATATAGAAATTAGTAAATAAGTTTTCTTTTTTTTTATATAATAATAACAATTGCTAATTGTCTCTAAGCTATTATCATTAATTTTAGATCCAGAAACAGTAGTGGAAATTGGCAATGAAGCAATTGAAGGTATGTATCAAACTTTTAAGTGGCTACTTTACTTCTCTTACTGTTTAAAGAATGTAATACTCTTGGGGGGGAACAATCAAGGGGGAATAAAACTAAATGTGTTTTTAGTAATTTTTAGTTTACATTTTGTCTTTAAAAAGTATTTAAAGCAGCACGCCCACAGATTCATGCTAATTTTCATGAAAAATTTGAAAATGTATTTGAATGTGTAATATTGTGAAGTAACCAAAAGGAAGCAATTTACACATTATCAATGGCACTTAGAATAGATAAATACAGAATCCCTAAAGAAAGCCCAACACGGAAAAATTGAAAATGTTGCAGGCTCGGTTTGATTGAGCCTGTTCATGGACGGTACTGGAAAGTGCAAGTTACCGTCCACGCCCCCTAGCACCGGCTTAAGCAGAATTCAACATTTAAACGTGAAATAGTAAAATTTTGAATTTAGAAACATCCGCAGATGTGTTCATACGGCGGTTAACATGGAACCTTCAATGTGACACGTCCGTGCCATTCCATGAAAAGCGGCGTATGGTCCCCAAGTAATAAAAAGCGTGTGCCCTAAACGAGAAAACAATGGGCGGAAACCTCGTAAAAGAAACCTCGTAAATTACCGAAAATGTGTCAAACTATGCATAAATAGCCTTTACTGCGTTAGTAACGCAGTAGAAATATAGTTCACAGTATATAAACGATTTGAACGTGAGAAGATGTCAGTGTCAGCCATTTTCTGACGCTTAACTTGTTTAATATATTGGTATTTATATTGATACTTATGGACGTTAGGTTATTAAATCTTTATTTATATCGTAGAAGAGAAACTTTATTAAGCGTTTAAGGTATGCAAAATATAAATGTTAGTATTAAAGCTATAAAATAATCGAAACTCACGAACTGCTTTCAGGTGATCAACACTGAACACTAGCAAAAATCCGTCTTATTTCAAGGTTTATTTAGTTAAACATTGAATTGTGATATCGAACTACTAAAATAATTTATAACAAATGATAATTTAGTCATCTGCAAAAAATATTGCTGTATTTTGAACATTAAATTAAGAGTTTAACCAAGGAGGTCAATTCCGTAAACTGAACGTTACTTGCTGGTGATTGTGAACCCTACTGGAAGAATTCAGTTGTCTTCATTGCCCCCTTTCTCTTCCAAAAAAATTAGGAAATATTATTGTTCATAATTTGGACATCAGAACGAAAGCTTACTTGGGGACCATACGCCGCTTTTCATGGAATGGCACTGAAGTGTCACATTGAAGGTTCCATGATAACCGCCGTATGAACACATCTGCGGATGTTTCTAAATTCAAAATTTTACTATTTCATGTTTAAATGTTGAATTCTGCTTAAGCCGGTGCTAGGGGGCGTGGACGGTAACTTGCACATTCCAGTACTGTCCATGAACATGCTCAATCAAACCGAGCCTGCAACATTTTCAATTTTGTCGTGTTGGGTTTTCTTTAGGGATTCTGTATTTATCTATTTTAGAGCTTTGATCTCTACCAAATTTGTTCAAATTTTGCATCTAGTGTCAAAATTAGCCCCTCCCTGTGGGTCATAGGTTTTCCTTATATGAATATAGTAAGAACTTAAATAATCAACATCTCTAAATTGACAAAGGCTAAAGTTAGATATTTTGCATGCAACATTGTGTAGTAAATCTCTACCAAGGTTGTTCAAATTTTGCCTCTAGTGTCAAATTAGCCCTGCCCGGGGGGCATTGACTTTCATTATGTACACACAGTAAAAACAGAAACTAAAAAAATGTTTTCTGAATAAGAGAAAGCTACAGCTTAGATATTTGATATGAAATGTTGTTTAGTGGACCTGTATCAAGATTGTTTGAATTAAACACTTGGGTCACAATTTTGCCTTGCCTAATGGGACAGTGACCTACCTTCTTGTACAGCCATGGAATTTGGACCTTGTGCACAGTTTTAGTCGTCGTAAAATTGAACTTTGATATCAGATGACCTCGATTTTGATTATGACTTTCTCGTCCTTTGATGTACAGCTATGAAATTTTGACCCATGTGTACAGATTAAGATGTTAAGTAAACTTTTTTATCAGCTGACCTAGATTTTGACAAAGTGTTTTACTGCGTTGTCCTTTGATGTACAGTCATGAAATTTAAGCCATGTGAAAAATGACCTTAATATCATGGGTCATAGTAATTTTTCTGCCGTCTTCACTAAAATTATCAAACGGTTAATTAAAAGAGGTTATGACCCAATTATTTAAAGGCATACCGCATGCTTGGTGTTCAACCCATTTACAGTTGGACGCTACGCTTTCCTCTTTTGAATACATCTAACGGACCAAGTGGGAGACTCTATGATGGACAGTTCTTAAAGCCCTTTGGGGACTGAATTGTCTTAATGTTCGTCTTCTGCCTTGCTTCGTCGGGCCCTTGTAGGTGATTTTCTTGTTGCTCTGCCTGCCTTTAAGGCATCGAGAACTTTGGTAATGGTCATTAGGCAGTAACTTTTTCTACATATTTACATAATTTTGTATGTGTTTTATTTATTTCGTCTAATGTAACCATGAACATTGTTAGAATTTCACTTGGCGGGGATTAATTTTATATACATTTTCGTGTCATTCAGGAACATATTGGGGCTAAGAGTGAGGTTTGGCGCGCCTAATCCGGTTTAAACTCCCCAGTGGCTTAACTACCACTGACCGTTGTTTTTGGATGTTGCGTTCATTGAACGCCGCCTTCCTTGTTGATCTTGTTTATCATATTTTACATGTTTTGTGATGTCTGTCTTGTTGGATTGTCGTTGACGGTAGGTATTCCCCCCCCCCTTCCATTTTTACCCCCCCCCCCACCTTTTCACCCGTAGAGCCCTTTCCCTTTAATTCCCTTAAGGGCCTTTTTTTGTTTATATTATTTCACATTACATGTCCCGCCCCTTTCGCCCTTGTGTACACTCCAGGTACTTGTTTGGTGCCTTCTGGGTGTCCTGCTTGGGTGTGTCCGGGGGCGGCGTCCTGTGAACGTTGCCTTTGCCTTGTTGATCTTTATTCTTGTAATTTTTAATAACCAAATTCTCTAGACTCAACCGATTGATAGATTCCTACTCTGATCTTTTTTTTGAATAACAATAGCTTTAACCACTAATCTGATAATTAGAATTAGATAGGTTAGGGACCTATGCATTATGGCAATCTTCAATTGTATAGAAACAAAAAAATCTGTTCCTACACTACTGTTTAGTTTTGAATTAATGCGGTGGCATAGCATTTTTCACAAGTGCAATCTCCTTTGTTATTGTTTCAATGAACTGCTTTTATCTTAAGGTAGACACCCCTAATGCACTATCTCCACATTAAAGAGAATTCAAATAGGCTAGAATCATTTTAAAGTGTATTGAAACTGAGGGGCGTGGGGCAACACGTTTTTCCTCTCTCTTTTTAGCTCACCTGTCACAAAATGACAGGGTGAGCTTTTGTGATCGCTTTTCGTCCGGCGTCCGTCCGTCCGTCCGTAAACTTTTACTTTAAATGACATCTCCTCATAAACCACTAAGCCAATTTCATCCAAACTTCACAGGAATGTTCCTTTGGTGGTCACCTTTAAAAATTGTTCAAAGAATTTAATTCCATGCAGAACTCTGGTTGCCATGGCAACCGAAAGAAAAAACTTTAAATATCTTCTCTTAAAAAACCCCAAGAGCTAGAGCTTAGATATTTGGCATGGAACATCTTCTAATGAGTGTCTACCAAGTTTGTTAAAAAAAAAGCACTGGGGTCAAAATTGGCCCCGCCCCAGGGGGTCTTTGATTTTCCCTATATGCATATAGTAAAAACTTAAAATATCTTCTTTTACAGAACCAAAAGAGCTTGAGCTAAGATATTTAGCACGAAACATCTTCTAGTGAGTGTCTACTAAGTTTGTTCAAATAAAAGCCCTGGGGTCAAAATTGGCCCCGCCCCAGGCATTGATTTTCCCTATATGCATATAGTAAAAACTTAAAAAATCTTCTTTGAAAAAAAACCAAAAAGCTAGAGTTTAGATATTAAGCATGAAACATCTTCTAGTGAGTGTCTACCGAGGTTGTTCAAATAAAAGCCCTTGGGTCAAAATTGGCCCCGCCCCAGGGGGTCTTTGATTTTCCCTATATGCATATAGTAAAAACTTAAAAAATCTTCTTTGAAAAAACCCAAATAGCTAGAGTTTAGATATTAAGCATGAAACATCTTCTAATGAGTGTCTACAAAGTTTGTTCAAATAAAAGCCCTGGGGCAAAATTGGCCCCGCCCCAGGGGGTCATTGATTTTCCCTATATGCATATAGTAAAAACTTAAAATATTTTCTTTTAAAGAACTAAAAGAGCTAGAGCTAAGATATTTAGCATGAAACATGTTCTAATTGGTGTCTACCAAGTTTGTTCAAATAAAAGCCCTGGAGTCAAAATTGGCCCCGCCCCGGGTGTTATTGATTTTCCTTATATTTGTATAGCAAAAACTTAAAAATCTTCTTTGAAAAAACCCAAATAGCTAGAGTTTATATATTAAGCATGAAACATCTTCTAGTAATTGCCTACAAAGTTTGTTCAAATAAAAGCCCTGGGGTCAAAATTGGCCCCACCCCAGGGGTGTCATTGGTTTTAACTATATGTGTATAGTAAAAACTTAAAAAATCTTCTTTTAAAAAACCCAATGAGCTAGAGCTTAGATGTTTAGCATGAAACATCTTCTTATGGGTGTCTACCAAGTTTGTTCAAATAAAAGCCCTTGGGTTAAAATTGGCCCTGCCAAGGTGTTTTTAATTATATGTGTGTAGTAAAAACTTAACGTCGTGAAACATCTTCTAATGGGTGTCTTCCAAGTTTGTTTAAATAAAAGCCCTGGGGTTTAAACCGGCTCCGCTCCGGGTGCCTTCATACAGGTGAGCGACCTCAGGGCCATCATGGCCCTCTTGTTCTTTTTAACATTTTTTTTAATCTCTCAGATCGCTAATGGAAGAAAAATGTCTTTAATTTTAATTATATAATTATTGTAGGTATTTATTTACTAAATAATGCCAAATTTAATAGCAAATATAATACCAAATAATTTTAAAGTTTAATAAAATAAAAACTACACGGAAGAAGTTTTTTACTTTTAAGGCA
Source organism: Ruditapes philippinarum (assembly GCF_026571515.1). NCBI lineage: Eukaryota > Metazoa > Mollusca > Bivalvia > Venerida > Veneridae > Ruditapes > Ruditapes philippinarum. Next base: position 15,990 of record NW_026867181.1, on the reverse strand, counting down.
TATAATTGTCCTATGTTGTCAATTTTACAGTTCCTAATAGTGCCCATTAGGGGTATTCTACCTTAAGTGGCAAATGTAATCACTTATAAGCGTGACAGCTAGCTTGTAACTATACAATGCCATTAAGTAAAAAATAAAGTTTTAAGGTATGATTACAAACATTTTATTCATTCATATTATATAGATTTATACATGTATAACATACAAAACAATTTTCATGAAGACATGAAAATACAAAATTTGAAGGCAAGATGAACAGTCTACCTACACATACTTGTACTTTTTAAAGAAATAAATTTATCAAACTTTGTCGACTGTCAGAACCGTTTCTGTTTGGTGGAATCTGACAGATATAATTGTCATTTACTTCATTTTCAAGACTTACATCTTGTTCTGCCAGTGGAACTCTCTTGTCCAAACAGAAATGATACAGCCTTGTACATGCTTCAGCAACTTTACATGCCTTTGTTGGTTTCAGCAAAAGGCAGCCTCCTGACTTGTGCAAATACCTTGAATGACAAAAAACATAGTTTATAGAAGGACCTTAATTAGTTTTCTAAGTTTGTCATTTAAGAAAAAGAACACTATTTTTGTTACAAAAATATAATTATCTCGCTGCCTTCTTATAGTGTATTTGAAGGGTCTGATTTTATGAAAAATAGTACATGTGTAGTCTAAAGAAATTATTTAAAGGGATACTCAGGCAAAATAATGGCAAAAATATAGAAATGATTTTCTGTACTCAAATCACCCTAAAATGACATTTTTTAAAGTCCCAGCATGAAATTCTGTATAAATTCTATATATTTTGAATTTGAAGTGTAAATTTATCTATATATATTCAACAAAATTAAGACGCTGACAGAATCACCGAGTAGATTTAAAACAAGAGTAGATTTAAAAAAGTCATGTTATTTGAACAAACCCTGGAATTTACAATAACAGATTTTGTTGATATTGTATGATTGAAACAAGTCTGAGTAATTGATTTGACATGTTTTTTAACGTTTCCAGAGTACAGAGTGACAACTATTGTGAAATTTTAGCGCTCTAACCTGACCCACGCGGGTCAAGTTAGGAAAACACCATTTAATTCTTTATATGGAGAAAAGTTTTGTTCCTTTGACTGTTTAGTGTATTCATTTTGAGGACATTTACAGAATAATGAATGAAAATTTCAAAACTAAGAAATGAAAATTTTGCCTGTGTCTCCCTTTACTTTTAACTTGAAATTTTACATTTTACATAATAAGTTGCCTTTACTGGAAATGCAATGCATCAGATCTGATAGCTCTGTAATAAACTCATTATTCTTAGTGTAAGAAGGATAAGATGACCTTTCATGTAGAGAAAAAAAACACTCAACTACTTTCAAAGCTTTATATTGGATAAAGAAATTGTTAACAAAGAGGAAGATTCTAGAAATACCCAATAACTTAAGATTCCTTTGACTAACAGTATTCATATTTGGCATGGAGGTTGGTCATGACCATTAGATGACCTCTAATGATTCTGAAGCAGCTGGGTCAAAGTCAAAGGTGACCCCTATTGCTTTTGAGGTCACGAGATCAGAGTTAAAGGTCACTTTGATCTTTGCCACTTAAAGCATGTAGAATACATAACTTAGCAATGCATTGGCTTACTTCCTTCAGATTTTGTAGAGAAATTGTCTTTAAGCTCTAAAAGACCACTGTTGATTCTGACAAAGTGGTACATGCAAAATAGTAGTTAATTCAGAAAAGTCTTCTTTTTTTCAAATTTCAATACCAAGGTCATAACCTTGTCAAAACCCATATCAGAACTATGGTGCCTTAAAAATAATATTTCATAATTTGAGACATATTTCTAAACAAACCTAAATCTAGACTTCAGCAAACCAAATACTTTTTCAACCACAGAACGGCCTGCTATATGTCTGTCATTAAAGACTTGTTCAGCTCTTGATGAAGGACTCAGTACGGGTGTCATCAGATAACTTTTAAGTGCATATCCACTATCTCCAAGAAGATACCCTAGGTCTTCACTCTCTAAAAGATTCCGTTACAAAATTGAAAATTATAAATCTATATCAATGTAATGATTGCAATATCTTCAATATGTTTCATGTATTTAATGTTGCATTTTAAATAAGATGTCAAAAAGTTATGCATGTAAAACAAAACACATTTCTTACATTTATTAGACTATTTTAAATTAACATAATTGGTTAAACTTTTCATCGGAAATTGTAATGTTCACTAAGAATATACCTTCATTCCACAATTATGGAAAATAAAAGAGTCATGTTGTGACCCAGGCCACTTGGCTACAATGTCTATGAATCAGAAAAAAATAATGTTATAAGTTCATGTCATAATGAAAGTAATTCATAATAATTATAACAATGATAATTATATTTTCATGTTTAATTTTAAAATCTTAATGTAATCTTAAAATAAAATAAGATAAACAGTAGAAATGGCATACCGCATGTTGCTGTCTACAAATGCCTGCATATTTATTGCGTGAAATATATAGGCAATTTCATTGTCACTAGGAGCCTTAATTAAGATATCAAAAAATAAAACTATCACTTCCATATCTACGAGGGACGGTAAAAAAATATCCGGACTTTTCATGCTCCTCTCTTTCCACGTGTAGCTATATACACACATTATATATTGGTGAAAACTACATTTATTCGTCAATAACGTGGTCAGTTTACTTTCAATGATAGTTGTGTAAACACAGTTTTTCCCCCTCTGATATATGATAGGTGTTTCGTCTATCATGGACTCTTTGTTAGAGGAAAAACGCTCTGTAATAAAGTTTCTGGTTGCAGAAGGTAAAAAGCCCTGCCACATCTTTCAGAGGCTTAAAAAAGGATTTTCTGATAAATGTGTATCACGTTCAACCTTCTACAACTGGGTTTCTCAGTTTCGTGAAGGCAAAACAAGTGTTTGTGACAGGCCTAGGACTGGGCGGCCAGCTGAAGCGGTGACCCCAACAATGGTAGCAAATGTTAAAGCATTTGTCAACAAAAATCGTCGAGTAACGTTGGAGGAGGTAGCCAACAAGATTAGCATCGGTAAGGCATCGGCACACAAGATTTTACACGAACACCTAGGCATGAGCAAGGTAAGTGCCAGGTGGGTGCCTAAACAGCTGTCCGCAGATCAAAGGACAACCAGAGTAACCAATGCAAAAGAACATTTAAGTCGTTTTAATCGTGAAGGAGATACGTTTTTGAACCGCATTATCACTGGAGAAGAGATGTGGGTTCATTATTCCGAACCTGAGACAAAAGCTCAGTCAAAGCAGTGGAAGCGAGCTGGTTCCCCACCTCCTAAAAAGTTGAAGATGTCTCCTTCGGCTGGCAAATTCATGCTTGTTGCCTTTTGGGATTCACGAGGAATGATACTTATTCATTTCATGCCAAAAGGTCAAACTGTCACCGCCAAGTACTATTCTTCTGAAGTAATTCTGGAAAAATCTCAGAGAAAAGCTGAAGCAAATGCGTCCAAGGTTAGCACAGAAAAATGTCCTCCTTCTTCACGATAACGCCCCCTCCCATACCGCCGCAGCTACAGTGGAGGTTATCAACTCTTACAAATGGTGATTGTTGTCTCACCCTCCTTATAGCCCAGACCTCGCCCCCTGTGACTTTTATTTGTTTCCAGAACTGAAAAAATTGCTTGCTGGAAAGAAATATAAGACCAGGGCGGCTTTGATATTTGCTGTTACACAGTACCTAAAACACAGATCTACGTCATGGTTCACAGCGGGAATACAAAAGCTCCCACGAAGATGGCAAAAGTGCGTAGACGTAGGTGGAGAATATTTTGAAAAAGAGTAGAAATATTTTTTTTAAACTGTTGAATGGTTTTCGAGAACGTGTCAAAAGTCCGGATATTTTCTGGCCGTCCCTCATATAATGAGTGTGATTTGACAAACAGGATTTATGTTATGTTACAGCTTTTTCAGTAATACATATAAATGCTGCATAACTAAATTAAAGTGCTCCATGTATTTCAATTAGAACTCCGCGAGTCGAATGTGTCGCCTTGTGAACAATGTAGTTTAGGAGAAATGGTCAGGACAAAAATGATATGAAAATAAACAAAGGGCAATAACTCAAAAAATAAGAAGTGCAGAGCAGCAGTTTCTGTGCACTGCACTTCGTATTAAAAAATATATCATCCTATGAGGTTTCAAGTCTAAAGCTTTTATAATTTATGAGAAATGGCCTGGACAAAAATAAAATATGACAATTAACAAAGGGCAATAACTCAAAAAATAAGAAATGCAGAGTACTGGTTCTTGTGTACTGAACTTTTTCTCATTGAGATCTATCATCCTATGAAGTTTCAAGACCATAGCTTATAAACTTTAGTTGAAATGGCCCGGACAAAAATAAAGTATAAAAATTAACAAAGGCCCATAACTCAAAAATATGAAATGCAGAGTACCGGTTCTTGTGCACTGATTTTTTCTTAATGAGATCAATCATCCTATGAAGTTTCAAGTCCATAGCTTTTATACATTAGGAGAAATGGCCCGACAAAAATAAAGTATGAAAGTTAACAAAGAGCAATAAGTCAAACATTAAGAAGTGCAGAGAACCGGTTCTTGTGCACTGCACTTTGGGTCATTTTAAGAAGAATGCATACCAAGTTTGAAGTCAATCCGACTTATACGAGTAATGACTGAATTATGCTCCGGAAAAGCTTAAGCGGACGCTGATGTCGACGCCGCCGACAAAAGTAACCCCTATATGTGGCCTTTTCAAGGCAAGAAAAAATTGCAGAAAGCCCTTTTGTAGGGCAGTATTTAACAAAACTTGTAATAAAAGTATCTATAAATTTTGATAATGACAAGACTGAAACTTGTCTGTTTTTTAAACACTTTTGACAAAATTGGAAATATTATAAATTTCAATTTAAGGAACAAACTATACCTGAATAGTTTAATACCTGAATAATTGTGCCATCTATTGCTCCAATAACATTTGGTAGTTCACTTCTATGATAAAATTCATACTTGACATTATATAAATTATCTACAGGGAATCTGAAGACAATAATCCAATCATTAAAGCACAATGTCTCCAGATTCATGCTTAATCACATGAAAATGTTTTTAAAAGTAAAATAGCAAAAAGATTACAAGAAACAAAAAGGATTCACAATATAACTCTGTGTTATTAGAGTAAAAGATAATGTAACGTGAATGAGTTTACCAGAGTTTCCGAACTGATCGAAAACGATAATTTTGTAGATTTAATCAATGAATTATCAAGTATGCTGACCAGTTCAGCAATTGACGATCTGTCCAGACGATAGCGTGACACACTTTCAGAATCTCTAAAATCATCCAACCCTATCCTCTCTTTAAATAGGCGATTTCTCTTTTTCAAGGATCCCTCGGAAACGTAGATTAACGCCATTTTGGAGTATACATGTGACGTCACGCGAACGTCGTATCCCTGTCGTGGAGCTTCGACATTTCCTAGCCTATGATCGTATAGCGTTGATAAAACGTCCCCTGGACCATATTTTGCTTCTGTTACCAGGGGAGAAACTATAATACGACCAGTTTTTCAAACGAGGGTATTTGCTAAGGATCATCTTTTCTACAGTGCGTTACTTTTGTGTATTTGTAATAAATTTGAAAATTTATAAAAAGGAATAAATAATAATTAGCTAGGAATTGATTTTTATGAAAAACATGACAATGGAAACGTTGCTTGGCGTGTGTCTGTTGCGGAAACAATGTGCTGAACAAAAATCCACTTTTTGGAGATCACATAGTCGAATAAAAAAAATCTTGCAAATCAGGAAGTAGTTGACGTAGGGTGTTAAATACAGAGTATGGTGTCCGTTGGCATTAATTACATATTTATACGGACGGTTCAAAAGAAGGTTGCAAAGTAGGTGCGGCTGTGTTACATCTAGTATAAGGTTACCAGATAATGCATCAATTTTTACTGCTGAAGCAAAAGCTATAGATTTAGCATTGTCATCATAGTTCAGCATACCAATGATAAATTTGAGATATTTTCTGACTCGCTTTCTGTTTTAATATCCATTAAAAATATAAAAAATCTGACAATATCATGATAAGGAAACTGCTTTTACGATTTCATGATATACTTTAAACAAAATCTGCTAAATTATGTTGGATTCCAAGTCATGTAGGTATACGAGGAAATGAAGATGCGTTAGCTAAGCAATAAATACGGACTTATTGTTACCTGCTTGTGATTTTAGACCGGCTATAAATAAACTCGTATCATCTGAATGGAAAGCCATTTGGGACAATGCCGTTTTTAATAAACTTCACACGATATAAACCCATCTCTTGATGTGTCACCATCTCTATCTCTGTCAAACCGCCATGATCAAACAGTTCTTTTTTGATGCCGAATTGGACACATTAAACATACCCACTCTTATCTCCTCACGAGTGACAATGCCCCTTTCTGTGTAGCTTGTAATAAATATTTCACTGTCAACCATTTTCTTCTTCAATGTCATGATTTTTCAAAGGCCCGAAATAGACTTTATTGTGTTAATTAACTCAACGAACTCTTTAATACAATTCCAAAATCAAAAACATCATTGATTATTTGAAAGAGATAAACCTGCATTTTTATCGACATTAACAAAGTTTTACATAACATTTTAAGCCTATTATAGCATTTGGCACGATATGTCTAGTTATGTGCTGACGTGCCGTTAAAATCAAAGCAAAACAAACAAAAAACGGCCTGACATCGCCGCCGCATGCTGCTGATGAGCCTGCGGACTTTGTGAAGAGGAATCTTGGCCCATTTCTCTATGATTGCATGTCTTAGCTCCTGAACTGTTGTTGACTGGACGTGGCGTGAAGAAATGGCTTTCTGCAGCATATCCCAAGCACGCTCAATTGGATTAAAATCCGGGGACCTCTATAGTTGCCTCATCAATGTATCGGTTTGTGATGTGGACGCTGTCACCCATAAGAATGCAATCACGGCCGACTGCGCCAAGCGTACGTGCGTACATGGACGTCTAAGATTTCATTGACATACCGTACTGCCGTCAGTGTACCGTTTTAAATGATATGTAGGTCCGTTTTTTCCTTGAGCGCGTATTCCAACCCACACCATGACTGAACTCCTCCAAAACGGTAGTGTTCTGCAACGCGTTCTGGAGCTAAGCTTTCATTTGGACTTCTCCAAACCCTAGCCCGTCTGTCCGTGAAGTCCACACAAAACATTGACTCGCCAGTGAAAAGGACTTGGGTCAAATCATTAACTGTCAATGAGACATGTGTCTGCGCCCATTGTAAACGCTCTTCAATATGGCATTGTGTCAAAAATTGCGAATTGCAGGGGTCCGTGACCTCAACCCAGCATCATGCAACCTGCTTCTAACAGTTTGTGTGCACACACGCACACCATATGCATTCTGGAAGTCGTAACTTAAGGTCGTAGCGTTCAAGGACCATTGGTGCCTGGCCTTAAGGACAATAAATTGGTCCTGGGCTTGAGTCGTTGAACGTTCCCGAACTCCTGCATGGCCCTGCAAGACATTTCAAGTCATTTGGAATCAACGCTCTGGTATATCCCAAGTACATGGGCAACGTGCCTTTTTGAACGGCCAGCCTCCAACATCTCAATACCCCTGTTCATCTTATCTTCACTAAGACGACGTCTAACCTGTCGATTTCCCATAGTTTGTTAATTTCGAACACAGTTTTAAATGTAAACGAGAGAAGTCTTGCTGCTTGTTCACGTTTAAATGAAAGCACATGGCCATACAACACCAAATTTCCATGGGTATGCTTTTCCACGAGCTTATCGTGCAAGGTGTACATGATCAATCGATAACTTATGTTAACGATTATGAGGTCCCCGTACAGGTGTATCGTTAGCGGAAATATGATTTTAATATGATGATAATAGGACTGAAATATGCAATGTCAAAAAGGTGATCCTTAGCAAAGTTTGAGTAGTATATTATATTTACATTTGTAAGTAAGGAAGACATAGTCTTTAAGGATCCAATAACTTACTGTGTTACAAAATTATTTGTTCAGTCAATCCGTCGATAATGACTTAATGACTTTGCTTATTGTATCAAATATTTAACTGGCACGAGGTCATCACGTCAAGTGTGCATTAAGAGCTAATTACTTACTTATGTAAAAGTAATCAATACAGAAGACTGAGCACATAATTATCTTGATTAATTCATTCTGTGAGACTGTTTTTTACAGGCATAGCTGATTAAATTAATACTGTCTAAACAAATAATAACTTGACTTACAGGAGCCACTTCATCGTTAAAGGTATAACACCATTGTAATAAAATGTTAGCCCTATAAAACGTATGTCAAAGCGTTAATGTTAGTTTGCAATACACAAACATAATTATTTTTTATGAAATTTAGACGAAGAAGAGATGGTTTTTTGCAATACAATGTTATTTTTTGTTGTTTTATAGTGTTTTTTAATGCCATAGCATCATTGTCTTCTATAATACAAACGGATATTATCAAATACACTTTCTATAGCAAAAAGCATGCACGAAAATGCTAATGCGAAACATTGGGGAAATATCAAGAAATGCAGAAAAAAATCAAAATCTACAAATAAGCTTTTATATAATATTCAACTTGAAAATGATGAAAGGTTCAAAAATACAAATGAAGAGAAATGGGAAAAAGAAATAGAAACTGAGTTGGATTGGCAAAAAATATATATGGTTCCATTTAAGCATGAACCAACTTTTGATATTTTCAAAAACTTTTTGCTATTGAGAATACAAATTGAAGAGGAAATTGCTTTTCTAAATGATAACGTTGAATCACACAAACAAAAATGGGGTAACTTGTTTAACGCTCTAACCTACAAACCAACAGTAAGAGAAAGTTAAAAATAATTTCAAAACCATAAAACGTAAGAAAATTAATTGAAATTAGCTCGCTTGTTCCTTTTTTTGTCTCTTTTTTTGCGATTGTATGTATGTTTTGTATGTATGTAGGAAAAAAGTATCTTTTTGAATGTCTGTGTGTATGTTTGTGTATGTATATTTTCTCTGACATTTTCTTTGTTGTTTTTTTTCTCTCTCTTTCCTTATTTTTACACCAAATAATGTTAAATATTTTTGAATATACTTCAAAAATCCTTCTTTTTTTCATTCTCCCTTTCTCCAAATAATGTTAAAATGTCTTTGAATATACATGTACTTTAAATTTTCAGTCCCTTTATCTGAAATACTCTTTCTATTATTCGAAATGAATAAATATATAGTAGAAATATGGAGTAAATGGATGTTTTTCATACTTATGTAGTTTTTTTTTTTTGTTTTTGAAATTATAGGTATGAGTCTATGAATTGTATGTTAATATGTATGTTTGTATTGTTATACTTCAAATATCAAATAAATGAGAGAAAAAATGCAGAAAAATCATTTCCTCATGGCTTTTTAAAAACATCAAAGTGTTACTTAAATGTTATGCGTTTCATATAGCATGCATTAAAAGAATCTGAAGATGCAATTGAAAAGTACAGAAGATTCTATAAAACAAGACAAAACACATGATTAATTTAACTGATTCTAAAAGGCGTATCAATTGGACAAAAATATAGAAGGAATCTCATAAGTAAATACTGCATGGGAAGAAAATTGTCATTCATAAACAGAAATATAACATAGGATTTGTTATATAGTGAAATCATAATGTGTTTTTGCATACTTTATAATTAACATTTTAAAAAGTTTATTTAAGATTGCTTTAACTTTCAAAAGCTCACCAGTGGATCAATTTTAAGAACAAGAGATGTTTCAATAGAAATCCTTCAAGCTAAATTAGTTTGGATTGTTTTGCTTAGAGGTATCGATTTCAGTGGTTAATTCGTGTTAGTTGGAAATAATGTAGAAATTTTTCTGCTTCCGTACAAAACCCACTAGGAATTAGTCTGATTATGTGACCGATTAGGTTCTAATTAATTAAAGCAGTGTTGACATCAAACGGATAGAATATGTTGACAGGATATTGGCAACAAAACTGATATATGATGATGATAACAGAAAATTCGTTATTTGTTTTTTGTCTTAATTGGATGAGAAAGTAATTGATCTTGTAAAATATGTTGACTTTAAAATATTTTCTTTATTCGTTACAAGATAATTATTGTTTGTTTTTTTGCGGTAAATTGAACGTGGTGTAAATGATATTGAATTTCGATTCAAATTTGAATCAAGCGTGTCTAGAATGTCAAATCATTATTAGATCCACATATTTGTTGTTTAAGTTTACATTTTTAAAACGTTTTTAAAGATGTGATTAGTTACTTATGTAAATAGAGTGTTAACTCATATTGCCTTAAAGACATAGCGATAACTATATTATATGAATATTACAGCAAATAAAGACAAAATATGGCAAACAAGATAAACAACGAAGATGGCGTTCAATGAACGCAACCTCTAACACGACCAAAGTTCAAATTTACAAAAGAGAAGCAGTTATTAAGATAAGTAATATATCAGTATTTTCACGCAACACAATTAGGTATGTCAAACAAATAATTTTCATTTAAAAGATGTTAAACGTTTAAAAAAGCATAGTTAAAATGCATAGTTAAAATAGCATTCTTGGAAAAGCATAACACTTGCTGGCTGCAACATATTCTACCTTTTCTACCTGGTGAAGACCTATATTAATCGCTACACTCCTGCCAATTGCGCTTTTCAGTCATATTTTGAAATTGCCCGATAAACGGATGTTAAATTTTTTATAAATTGTAAACTGGTCAAGTCTATCAATATATTGAGCGGCATAAAGTTTAATAGTATTTTTTGAAAGTCCTTGTTGCCCATCACATTTACTTGTACCGTTTAACGAGATCTTTTATTAATAGTTCATGTATCTCGTCACAACCTAAGATATTTAGAACAAACTTACATGCACCAGTCTCATTCTTAGAGAGTAATTTAGATTCATGTTATCGAGCTATTTTATCATAATCAAGCATTCATGTTTTGAGATTGAAATACGTCACCTGATATTTTACTTTCCAAAAGTTGCTATTGTACTATTTCAAAGAGCATTATAGGAAGGCCCTTTGTCAAATACATATCAATCTAATCAATTCAATACCATTATTGTGAAAACTAAAATTGAAATAAAGTCTATGTTGTTTCATACTGTTTTGGTGACATTTTTGCTTGTGTCCCTTGTTGTTTTCTCGTCTACGGTAAGTTTCTTCCCCTTTGACCTAGTATTATTTCTTTAATTTACACTCTCGCCTTCCCCGGGTCTCCTGTCCCCTTCTCCTGTGCCCCTTGACTTTGTGGGCCTATCATTCAATCATTTATTTGATTTCTTTGAATTCCTTATCAGTCACAAATTATTTCCTATTGTTAAATCATTTTTGTTTTCTTTGAATTCCTTATCAGTTACAAATTATTTATAATTTTTGTGATTAGCCTGTCCTTACTCTGTATTGTGCCATGTCCTGTTTTTGTTTGGGGTCCGCCTTGGCTCCTTGCCACTGGTTCTTGTTGCTGGGTCGTGTGGGGGTTGCGTTCATTGAACGCCGCCTTTCCTTGTTGTCTTGTTTATCATATTCAAAAATAATTATCTTTCCTAATTTTAATTACAGTAAAGTATAGGAATGGAATTATCCGATTTTACTTAATAGCAAAAAATATATAAGAACTAATTTTTCTTTTTGTTATCAGTTCACAGCGTAAATAATTGTGTTTTCGTCGTAAGATTTTTGTCATATCAGACAAAAGAAAATATAATATACTGTATCATTTCCTAGTATTTGTAATTCAGTGTTTCTTTTCACGCAGGATGACTTATGACTACTCATTAATATCATATAACTGAATTTCACATTTTGGAGCGCCTATTATGAGGTTAGAAGTTCAATATGTCAAATAAATAATGATACATATTTATACAAGTATATTAGATTTTTTAACAATGATGCGCTTTTTCAATTTTATTTTGTTTTGTTTTGGACGTACTTTAAGGGTTCTTATCTTATCGCCACATCAGCTTTGTTTGTGCCAAGTGAAGTCATTCCGTACATTCAATCAGAGATGTTATATTTCCGATCCTTTAAGAGCGTTCAGCACGACATGATTGCTGTGTTTGTAGTATTTATATTTCTTAATACTAGTACATGTATTTGGCTATTCCTAGTTCGGTGGTTCCAATATTCCTACTTGGATAATGTTTAATCACCCGTAGGATATGTTCAATGCTTTTTTAACTTTTGACGTCTTATCTGTGGTATACAGACTCCCTAACCTCTGATCCCCTTTCAAAATTCCATTTTGTTTAGTTCCGCCCATTGTAGTCTCGTTTAGGGCACACGCTTTCTATTACATTGGACGATTTGTCGCTTTTCATGGATTAATACGAACGTGTCCATAAAAAACCGCCGAATGAACACATCGGATGTTTCTTAATTCAAAAGTGAACTATTTTCATGTTTAATTGTAGCATTCTGCTTAAGCCGGTGCTAAGGGGCGTTGATTGACAGTACAGTCCACAAACAGGCTCAATCAAACCGAGCCTGCAACATTTTCAAATTGGTTATTTTTGACTTTCTTATTGGGTTCTTATTTTTCTAATTAGTTACTTTTTTAAGAAAAAGGAATATACGAAAATATTTTCAAATGTGCAAACATAGCAATCTTCTAGTTCCGTAAAAGAAAAACAAAGTTAAAAAATATATGTAAAACATCTGGTTTAAATCCGGCTTATTTTCAAACCTGCACTTGATATATTTTCAAAAAAACGAAAATGTTTCTATAAGAAACAAAAACTTTTTAATGTCTAACTTGACAAATTGTTAAAGCTATTGCAACTTTAAATAAATGAAACAAGCTTTTATAATAATTGATTAAAGTACTTCACAAAATTAACAATTCGTTTAACATTTCAACATAGGTGGGGAATATTGTTACATGCTCTTGTAAAATTCTAAAGTTTATTCAAAGCCTAAGTAATTAAAATTAAGGATTGATTGCAGTGTTGCATTGAACATCGGATTTTGTATCTTTTACAATGAACACATTTTGTGTACCGTATTGTATATTTTATAATTTAGTTTATAAAGTAGTATTGATTTTAACTAAAACTTTGATGTATAAAATCCTATGAATTACTGTATTTTTAAGAATATTTATGACATTCATTCTAGAAAAGCAGCATGTGAAAAAGCATAAAGCATACTATAGCGTATTTTTAAAATGACACTAGTAATAATTTATTGTGCAAAATTATGAAATTGAAATAGAAACATTATTGAATTCTTATGCACGTCTGTTTACAATATTTAACAGTTTACAGAGGATTTACGCTTGATAAACGGTTTACTGTAAAGGTATAATGGGTGTTTAATTGTTTTATCTATGCATATAAGAGAATTATAAAACCTTTTGCTTGCTGTTATAAAAAATTCTTCTATCATATTTATTTATTCTACATTTCATATTTTTCATTTTTATACCCTTTTATTTATTTACAGACATACATGCATTTTAACAGCTTTAGACGGAGGCTTAGAATCTTCGCTCTATAATCCCGCCGCTGTTTTAACAGCACGCGACCATTATGCCAATAACAAAATATGCCAGAATATATCCTGTATATATCCGTTTATTTTCCGTTAACAAGTTTATTGGGGTTTCGATCGATATCGCGCTGGATAATAACACGATAAAAGAGTTGTTAATCCGATAAAAATCCGGGAGATATTGTCATAATCAAGTATTATTTCTTCTATGATACATGTCTGAAGAAAGTATCCACTGATGCTATGCTAAACACACCAAAACACCATGTTACATACAAAACCAAGAATGAACGGTATCAAATCGGGGGAAATATGAAAATATATAAAATAACAAATTGTCGTTTAGTTTTATGCTAAACTGGAATATTGTGCGATTATGCGACGAGCCTTTGTCCCAGTAAAGGGCCGAGGTCTTTTAAGATGTTTGGTAAGCTAAGCAGGCAATCCAATTACAGCCAGGATTTTTCCTCGTATTTATTCCTATTAATTTTCTAATAGGAGTTAAAATGTTCTTCTGAACAACTAAATAAAGGTTTAAATATTCTGTAAGCTACTTAAATATGTTTACAACGAAATATATGTTTAATTTCCATTACAACAATAATATATGTATAAATGTTCTTTTTTGAAACTCAATATCTGTTAATATAATATGCTTATGTGGCAAATTTCTTGTATGTTATTTTCTACATAACATAACATATGTTTATTAATAAATAGTATGCGAACAGCACATTGATTAAACAATAAGACTTTACATGCATGCATAAGAAATATGTAATGAGAGCATATAAAAGAAATGAATACATTGAAATACAAACAAATTTTATATAATTATCAACATTTGTTGTTGATCTGTTCTAAATGTTTTGTTTTCCTCCGACCTATCTGTTTAATAGAAAATGTCCAGTTCTTCCTTAAACTACTGACTAAAACAATTTATACATAAAGAACATACATAAACGGACGTCTGTTAATTGTTGATGTTTGTTGTAATGGAAGCACTTGCTTTTTCCCTTTGCAAATTTTGTCCTAGTTAACCACTTCTTCCCCCCAAAATTTTAATTTTTTTGAAAAAACCCTTTTACATTTTTTTTAATGAAAAAAAAATTTTTTAAATTTTTCAAAGGCCAAAGAAAAATTTAAAATGTTTCATTTTTTTTTTTCTAAGGTACCATCTGAATATTTTTTTTAAAAGATTTCTTTTTTAAACTAAAAATCACTTTCTATTTTTTTTTCCCTTTTTGGTTTAGAAAAACATCCCTTAAATTATAAACCATGATATAATGAGGACAGGGCCCGGAATTAGTTTTTAGTCAAACTTAAATAAATTAAAATTTCTCCGTTTCTTTTCCAAAAAATTTTCCCCTCGGGTACGGGAAACCCGGTTTTAAAAAAAATAGGAGTTAACCCATTCCCTTGGTTTTATTTTAGGGTGACAAAAAATTTTAAAACATAAAAATTAATTTACCCACTGACAAAATTTATTCTCTTTTTCTTTCATGGGAAAAAGGTGGGGGAAATTAAATAGTTTTACTTTTTAAAAATAGATAATTGTAGAAATATGCAAACTTTTAAAATTACCCCAATTTTTTGAAAAAAAAACAAGAAATTTAAAAATTCAAATTAAAAATAAAAAATTTATCCCTTCTTTAAACCAAAGGTGATTATTCTAAGGGGGAAAATTTTTGTTTTTCCCTTATCCCTTTGGAAAAGGGGGTTTTCATTAAATTAGTTTTTTTGTGTTTTATTTTCCGGGAAACTTTATCGTTTCTAAAACTGCAGTGAACTTTTTAACGGAAAGATTTTTGTAGATAAAAATTTACATTTTTTGTTGTATTAAGGGAAAGTCGCATGTTTGGGGATTTGCTAAAACCAAAGGAAAAGGTTAAACCTAAATCATTTTTTAAAAGGGGGGTTGTTTTTTTGATAAACCTGAAAACCCCTAAAAAAGGAAACAATTTTAAAAATTTTTAGAAAGAAAGATTTATAAAATACAAAAATGAGAAAATTTTGGAAATCAATTAAGAAAAAAAACAGTTGGATTTCTGCTTAAAATAAAATTCTTGTGATAAAAAATTTTTCCTTGGTTATAATGATATACATGCCCATTTTGAAATTTGCCCGCTTTTGTTTTTTGGTTTTTATCATCATAATAAAATCTTACATATAAATTAAATTTTTATTGTAAATTTTAAAAACCCCTTTGAAAATTAATAAAAATCCTTTGTTTAAAGTGACCCCCGAACAAAAAAGAAAATTTATTTCAAAAAATGTCAAAAAACCATTGGGGGTTACTTTTCGTTTTTTAAAACATTTAAAATAAAAATTTAGGTAAATTTTTCCCCAATTTATGGGAAAAAAACCCCCAAAATTTTAAAAGAAAAAATTTTCAAAAACAGTACTAGCAAGGATAATTTAAT